>NW_007255049.1:0-5328 GCF_000164805.1 Carlito syrichta | reverse complement strand
ACCTTTCCCTGGAGAGCTGTGGATGCTCATTGTGACACACGTGGAAGACATGTTTTTTGTCACTGGAGTCTCCGTCAGTGGGGCTTCAGTGTGGTGGTAAGATCATGGCTCCTGGGGCCTTGACCTGTGGGCCTCAGGCATGTTTTTTGTCACTATCTCCGTCAGTGGGGCTTCAGTGTGGTGGTAAGATCATGGCTCCTGGGGCCTTGACCTGTGGGCCTCAGGCGGTCCTCCCACCTCAGCCTCCAAGAAGCCAGTACTCTGGGGGCCACCACACATGACTCGATTTTGGGGACTTCTCACTGAGATGAGTTCTGGCCACAGCTGGTCTCTGACCTGGGGACTCAGACAACCTCCAACCTCAGCATCCCAGGGTTCAGGTCTGACTGCAATGAGCCACAGTGCCCATGCTGGTCTCGCAAGTGTTTTCAGCAGGGGTGATGCAAAGGCATGCCTCAGAACACAGTTTACTGCATCCCATGTAGCTGGGACCCTGGGCGCCACCATGCTCAATGTCAGTGTTTGCATTCCGGGGAGTGATGCGATCTTGCTACATGACTCAGACTGGTCTCAAACTCCTGAGCTCCAGTGTTCCCCCACCTCAGCCTCCCAAAGCCACAACCCTATTGTCTGCCAATCCACCATCTTTCTGGAACTCAAAGCCCAAGACTGTGGCCTCCTTCCCAAATGATCTCTGTTCATGATGATCCCAACTCCATACATAAATGGATGCTCTTCTTATTTTTCCTTTTTTCCTTTTTTTCTTTGAGGCGGAGTCTCGCTCTGTCACTCAGGATGGAGGGCAGTGGCTCTCTCTCAGCCACTGCAGCCTCATCCTGCCTGACTCCAGTGAGCCTTTCCTCAGCCTTCCAAGAAGCTGGAGCAAAAGGGGCATGTCACCATGCCCAGTTCATTATTGATGGAAGGTAGAGGTGAGGTCTCACTGAGGTGCCCGGGCAGGTCTCAGTCCATGGCTCAGGCTGGCCACAAGACTGAAACACCCAAAGTGCTGGGATGACTAGTCTTAGTCGCTGAGCCTGGCCTCAAAACTTCAATGAAAACGAACCAGAAGACCTTAGACAGTGATACATACCTGGAAACCCAGTGCTCTGGGATGCTTAGGCAGGAGGATGGCTGGAGTCCAAGAACCCAAGGCTAGTGTGGGCCAGTCCAGGCCACACAGGCAGACCCCATCTCCACACAAATCCAAACAGGGATTCTTGGGTTGAGGTGCCCATCATCCCAGCCACACCAGAGGCTGAGGCACGAGGATTGCTGGAGCCCACAATTTCAAGGTTGGTGGAGAACGTTGCTTGTGTCCCCGGGCCCCTTCCGTGGCCACAGAGAAATACCCTACCTCCAAAAACATCAGAATCATACACAGATTCTTAACTGCACATTGTGTGTTCACAGGGCATCTGAATTTGAGCCAGGAAAAATGAAATTGGGAGAGCCAGAGGAACCCGGTCAGAGAGTCTCACTAACTCCCACACCAAAGGGATCAACCATTGGTGGGGGTTGGGGCTGGAAGGTGGTGAGCTTGGGGGACCCTCATATGTGAGTAAGCAGGGGGAAGGACTGGGGGAAGAATGTTTGCAGGAGAATGGATTTCTTTCTTTACTTCCTTCCTTTCATTCTTTCTTTCTTTCATGCTTTCTTTGTTTCTATCTTTCTTTCTTCCTTTCATTTCTTTCCTCACTAGGTTACCAATGCTGCTCTCAACGACCCAACATGGGCTATTGTCTCGGCCTGGGCTCCAAACTGCTGCAATCACATGCTTTCCATTTAGTCAACATACTAGTCTTCCTGCCTGGTCTTAAACTCTGTCCAGAGGCGATCCTCTTTCCGAGTCCTGCCCTAATCCAAGATTTCCTGGATTTTGCTTGGGTTTGAGCTCAGGGTTTGCTATGGTGTCCAGCCTGGTCTCGAGTTCCCAGGCTCTGGCCATCTTCCTGTCTCGGCCTCCCTGTGTGCTGAGGAGAGAGTCGTGAATCACCCAGCCCTTCTCACCCCCCCAAATTTTGAGAGTCACCTCCTCCCTTTCCCTGAGAGGGTGCAAGGGAGGAGAGACTGGGTCCAATCTGGGGAATGAAGCGGGCATAGGTGTGGGCCCCCCGGCCGAGACATGCCCCTGCTCCAGTCGCTCCCCTCCGGGAGGGTTCAGAAGACAACTCTGGTCACCCTCTCTGGGTTCCCAGGTCATCAAAAGGGAGTTGGCCTCATGGTGTGGCACCGAGAGGGGTGTGCAGGCCTGGGATGTGTGCTCATGCTTGACACGCTGGTGCTTTGGGAAGCTGAGGCAAGAGAATGGCCTGAGCTCCCGGGTTCAAGTTAAGCCTGGGCAACTTGGTGACACGTTGTCTCTACAAAGGTCAGATAAGTGAGATGAGCATGGTGGTACAAACCTGTCTTTCTGGCCATTCGGGCCTCTGCAGCTGGAAGATCACTGGAGCCCAGCCAGTGGTAGCCACAGTGGCCAAGAGTGGGCCTCTGCCTCCAGCCTGGGTGACAGAGCATGACTGATTCAGAATAATAATAACCACCACCACAACCACAGGCTGGGCTAAGGGGCTCAGCCTGGCATACTGTCCCTTCAGAGGTCGAGGTGTGTGGATGACGTGAGCCTGTAGGTTTGACACCAGCCTGGGACACTGGGCAGGAGGATTACCTGAGCCCCTGCAGGTGGAGAACGAGGTGGCCATGTGCATGCCCCTCACTCAGGCGTAGGCAACAGAACGGGATTCCGACTCCAAATAATAATAATCACCACCACCACCACGACCACCACACCTGCCAGCAAGCGCGAGGAGTCACCCTCAGGAATGGAAGAGGAACTTCACTTTACCCCCTGTCATTTGCTGGAGGTTTCAAAGGTGGCCACCGGGCATGATCATCCCGTGCCTTTGTCCATGCATCCCAGAAGGCCTGCCTCCACCCTCCATCAACATGCCCCATGGCATAGACACTTGTGAGCTCATGGAACAGGCCGCCCCGATTTAGGGCGACTGTTGGGCACAGAGCAGTCAAAGCAGCCAACTCAGGTTCCAGTCACTTGGTCTGCCACCTTTGAATGAGGCTGCTTCCTCTCCCAATCACTTCATCATCCCCTGACCACACGGACCTAAGGCTTGGGAAACCGTGGACACCCATCGTGATGCATTGTGGGAGGCGTATCTTTTGATGCTGAGCTCTCCATCAGACTGGCTGGGGCATGACAGCATGATCGTGGCTCCTGGATCCTATATAGGCGGGGCTCAGGCAGTCTTCCTACTGCGGCTACTGAGCAGCTAGGACTGTGGAGGCCACAATGCCTGACTCAATTTTGGGAAACTCTCACAGAGACAAGGTCTGTAGACCTCACCCAGGCTGGTCTCCCACCCCTGGTCCAAGGCAGCCCCCTACCTCGGGCTCCCAGGGCATGGAGCTGACAGCTGTGAGTCAGGGTGCCCAGCCTGGACTCACAAGTTCTGTCATTGGAGGTGATGCAGATAACGACGCAGGATGGAGGCTGTTGCATCCCATGTAGCCAAGACCATGGACGTCACCAGGCAAGACTCCAGTGTATGCGTTCTGGGGAGCAATGATGTCTCACTTCGTGGCCCAGGCTGGTCTTGAACTCCCGAGCTCCAGTAGTCCCTCACCTTGGCCTCCCAAAGTCACAGCCCCATTGCCTGCCAATTCACCAACTTTCCGGATCTCTAGACCGAAGGCTGGTGCCTCCTTCCCAAATGATCTCTGTCTGTTCCTGATAATCCCAACTCCATACACAAATAGATGCTCTTCTCTTTTTTTTCCTTTTTTCATTTTTTCTTTGTGTTGGAGTCTCATCCGTCATGCAGGTTGGAGGCACTGGCTCGCTCCTGGCCATTGCAGCCTCAGCCCACCAGTCTCCAGCAAGTCTTTTGCCAGGCTTCTGAGGAGCTGGAATGACAGGCGCACATCACTACGCCCAGTTATTTGGGATGGAGGCTAGAGACGAGTCTGGCTGAGATTCCCAGGTGGATCTCAGCCCACAGGCTTGGGATAGCTGCTGATGTCTGCCTCCCAAAGTGCTGGGATGATGAGGCTGAGTACCAGAGGTTGGGGTTGGAAGGTGCCAAGCTTTGGGAACCCTCACATGTCATGGTCATTGGGGGAAGAAATGAGGGCAAAAGGTTTGCAGGAGAATGGATTTCTTTCTTACTTGCTTTTTTCTTTCTTTCTTTCTTTCTTTCTTTCTTTCTTTCTTTCTTTCTTTCTTTCTTTCTTTCTTTCTTCTTTCTTTTGCTTCTTCACTAAGTTGCCCAGGCCACTATCAAACTGCCCTAATCGGGCCATCATCTTGACCTGGGCCTCCAATAGTGCTGTGATCACAAGCTTTCCATTTGGTCAACATGCTGGTCTTCCTGCCTGGTCCTGAACTCTGGGCCAGAAGCAAACCTCCCGCCAAGGCCTGCCCTCATCCAAGGTTTTCTTGGTTTTGCTTGGTGTCGAGGTTGGGGCTTTCTATGGTCTCCAGCACCGTCTCAGTTCCAGGCTTCAGCCATCTTCCCATCTCGGCCTCCCCAAAGTGCCTAGGAGACAGGCGTGAGTCGCCCAGCAGGTCTCCCTCGACGTTTTGAGTGTCACACCCTCCGTTTCCTTGAGGCTGCCCCTGGGAAGAGTGAGCAGTTCCACCCTGGGGATCAAGGTGAACGGAGGTGTGGGCACCCTGGCATAGACACACCTTTGCTCCAGGTGCTCCCCCAAGTTGACACGGCAGGCAACTCTGGCTGCCCTATCCAGTGTCCTAGATCATCTGAAGGGAGCAGACCTCGCAGTAGGGCCCTGAGAGAGGTGTGAAGTCCAGTCGCAGAGGCTCATGCCTGTCACCCCAGTGCTTTGGGAGGTCAAGATGATAGGATGGCCTGAATACCCAGGTTCGAGACCAGCCCGGATCCCTGCCCAGACCTCGTCTCTACAAGAAGCCAAAAAATTAGCCAAGCTTGGTGGCACAGGCCTTTAATTCTGGCCACTCAAGAGGCCACTGCAGGAGGATCAGCAGAGCTCAGTCATTGGAGGTCGTGGTGGCTGAGAGCAGCCCCCTGTGCTCCAGCCTGGGTGACAGAGCTGCACTCCCACTCATATTAATGCCACCACAACCACAGGCCAGCTCAGGTGCCCAACCAGGCATCCCTGTCCTTTGGAGGTGCAGGTAAGTGGACCGCCTGAGCATGCGGGTTTGACACCGGCCTGGGACATGGGTTGAGACCTTGTCTTGGCCATGAAAAATATATCCAAAGATAAGCCGGGCATGGTAGCACAGTCCTGTGTTTTCAGCCCATAGTTGGGCCAAGACTGAAGGATCAC
>NW_007255048.1:1862-4977 GCF_000164805.1 Carlito syrichta | reverse complement strand
TGCTCCTCCACTGAGGGGCCACCTTGGGGAAAGGGAGGGCAAGACTCTCAAACGTTTGGGGGGTGGAGATGGCCAGCCCATTCATGACTGTCTCCTCGGCACTCAGGGAGGCTGAAATGAGAAAATGGCCGGTGTCCAGGAACACGACACCAGGCGGGACACCATAGCAAGTCCCCACCTCGACCCCAAGCAAAAGGCAGAAAACCTTGGATGAGTGCAGGGTTTGGTGGGTGGATACACTCCAGCACAGAGTTCAAGACCAGGCAGGAACACTAGGATCAACCAAATGGTAAGACTGTGATTGCAGTAGTTTGGGAGGCCCAGGCTGAGAGGATGTCCCTTGTTGTGCAATGTGAAAGCAGCCTGAGCAACCTAGTGAGGAAAGAAAAGATAGAACGAAAGAAAGAAAGAAAGAAGAAAGAAAGAAAGAAATCCATTCTCCTGCAAACCATCAGTCCTCAGTCCTTCCCCCCTTCCCCCCCCCACATGTGAGGGTTCCCCAAGTCGTGTACCTTACAGCCCTAACCCACCCTCCAGTGGCTGCCCTCACTTTGGTGCAGGAGTTCCCAGGCTCCCTGGTCGGGTCCTGCCAGCTCTCCTTTCTGAGGTTAGAAGTGTGTCCCAGGTAGGTCGACCTTCCAACTTGGCAATGAGGGCCTTCTGCCAAGAAAGGCCAGGGACAAATCCCTCACACAGGGACATTTCTTTCTCCACAATCCCATTATTCCTGATCTAAAGCCAGTTGTTCTGTGAACACACCATGTGCTGTTTAGATCTGTGACGATTCTAATGAATTTGGACACAGAGTCTGGCTCTGTGTCCTACCATGGTGCCCATGGTCATCACCATGGTTCATTGCCAGGCTCAAATTTGAGGGCTCTGGTGATCCTCCTGCTACAGCCTCCAGAGTGGCCAGGACGACAGGACCCTCGATCCCAGGCTCCTTGTTTAGATGGGTGCAGACACGGGGTCTCCCTGCATGGCACTGGCTGACCTTGGTCTCCTGGGGTCCAGCCATCCTCCCACCTCAGACTCCCAGAGTGCTGGGATTCCAGGCATGAGCTGCTATGCCAGACCTTCTGGTTGTTTTTGATGAAGGATCAAGGCAAGGTTTGGGGGCTCAGCCTCATCATCTCAGCGCTTTGGGAGGCCAGGCCAGTAGTCAGCACAATCCCGTGGCCAAGAACCACCCAGGCATCATGGCGAGAGCTCGTCTCTACAATCCATCCCAAATGAGCTGTGCATGGTGCCACACACCTGTCATTCCAGTTACTCAGAAGGCTGAGGAAACACTCACTGGAGCCTGGCAGGCCAAGGCTGTGGTGGCCGGGAGTGAGCTACTGTCATAAAGCTTGGGAGAAGGAGTGAGACCCCAACTCAAAGAAAAAAAAATAAAAATGGTAAAAAAAGAAAAGCATCCATTTGTGTATGGAGTTGAGATCATTGTGAACAGACAGAGACATTTGGGAAGGAGGCCCCAGGCTTTTACCTAGAAATCCTGAAAGACAGTGGATCAGCAAACAATTGGGCTGTGGCTTTGGGAGGCTGAGGTGGGGGACTGCTGCATCCCGGTAGTTTGAGACCAGCCAGGGCCAAGTAGTGAGAACTCATCTCTCCTCAGAATGCAAGCACTGAGTCACATGTGGTGGTGCACGCATCCTGGCTACATGGGATGTGGTGGCCTACGTCCTGGGACGTGCCTTTGTGTCAGGCTAACTGACAGAACATGAGAGTATAGGCTCACGGCCATCAGTCTTGGGCCCTGGGAGGCTGGGGTGGGAGGCTGCCTGAGTTCCCGAGATCAGAGACCAACCTGGGCGATGTGGCCAGATCTTGTTTCGGTGAGAGGGCCCCCAAATTGAGTCAGGTGTGGTGGCCTCTGAAGTCCAGGTTGCTTGGAGGCCAAGGCATAAGGACAGCCTCAGCCCTGCAGGTCAAGGTCCTGAAAGCCAGGATCATGCTGCCATGCCCCGGCGTGGCCATTGGAGACTCCAGCAACAAAAAAGACACCTCCAACTTGTGTCAAGATGGGCATCCACAGCTCCCCAGGAAAGGTCCGCATGGCCGTGTGATGATGGAGTGATCAGTAGAGAAAGGGTCCCTCCTCCTGCCTGAAGGAGGCAGACCAGGTGACTGGAACCTGGGCTGTTCGCAACATTGCCAGACCTCCTTGATCACTGTATACCCGAGGGCTGCCCTAACTCGGGACAGTCTGTTCCTTGAGCTCATAGGTGGCTTTGCTGTGGGGCACGAGTGTGGAGGATGGAGGCAGGACTTCTGGGATGCTTGGCAGAATGCGCATGATGGATGTGCCCAGAGGCCAACTTTAAAACCACCCGTGGAGACAGGCAGGAAAGTGTCATCTCTGCTCCCATCCCTTAGGGTGACTCCTTGCCCTGGGTGGCAGGAGTGGTGGTTGTGGCGGTGGTGGGGATTATTATTATTTGGAGTCAGAATCCCACTGTTGCCCAGGCCTTAGAGCAGGGAAATGCTCATGGACACTGCGGACTCCACCGGCCCTGCTCAGGTGATCCTCCTGTCTTGGCCCACCGAGTGGCTGGAAACACAGCCATGCGCCACCATGCCCGGCTTATCTTTGGATTCATTTTTGATGGCCAACAGGAGATCTCACCCTGTGTCCCAGGCTGGTGTCAAACTCACAGCTCAGGCCGTACACTTGCCTGTGCCTCTGAAGGCCCGGGATGCCTGGCTGAGCCCCTCAGACTGGCCTGTGGTTGTGGTGGTGGTTGGTATTATTCTGAGTCAGAGTCCTGCTCTGTTTCCCAGGCTGGAGTGCAGGTGCCCACTCTGTCATCACGGCCTCCACCAGCTGGGCTCCGGCAATCCACCCCCAGTGGCTTACTGAGTGACTGAAATGGAAGGCCTGTGCCACCAAGCTTGGCTCATTTTTTTTGGCTTCTTGTAGAGATGTGGTCTGGGCAAGGTGCCCAGGCTGGTCTCGAACCCAGGGGCTCAGACCATCCACTCACCTCAACCGTCTGAGCACCGGGATGAGAGCAGTGAGCCCTCGTACCTGGTCTCCACACCCCTCTTGGGGCCCCATAGGGAGGTCTGCTGCCTTCTGATGACCTGCGACCCTGGAGAGGGTAGCCAG
>NW_007255048.1:0-738 GCF_000164805.1 Carlito syrichta | reverse complement strand
CCCGCCTCACCATCCCAGTGCTTAGGAGGCCAAGGCCAGAGTCTGGCCCGAACCCATCGGCTGATACCTGCCCAGGCACTCAGCAAGACTTGCCTTTACCCTCCATCCCAAAAGAGTCGGGCATGTTGGCGTGCACCTGTTGTTCCAGTTCCTCAGAAGGCCAGGGAGTACAGCGGGCCAAAGCTGCCGTAGCTGGAAGTGAGGCATCGCCCTCCAACCTGGGTGATGAAGTGAGACTCCGAATAAAAGAAAAAATGGAAAAAGGAAAAAGAAAGAAGAGCATCCATTTGTGAATGGGGTTGGGATCATTGTGAACAGCCAGAGATCATTTTGGAAGGAGGCCCCAGCCTAGGGCCTAGAGTTCCTGAAAGATGGTGCATCGGCAGACAATCAGGCTGTGGCTTTGGGAGGCTGAGGTGGGGTCTGTTGAAGCCCAGGAGTTTGAGACCAACTTGTGCCACACAATGAGATCTCGTCACTCCCCAGACCACAAACACTGGAGTCACGCAAGGTTGTGTCTGTGGTCCCAGCTACAAGAGATGTGGAGGCCTCCAGCCCAGGGCGTTCCTTTGCATCACCCCCACCAACAGAATGTGTGATTCCAGGCTTGGCACCATGGCTCACTGCCATCAGCCTGTGCCCTGGGATGCCAAGATGGGAGGCTGCCTGAGCCCAGGGTTTGGAGATGAGCCCAGGCGACATTGACAGACCTCGTCTCAGCAAGAAGTCCCCAAAATG
>NW_007255047.1:4181-5158 GCF_000164805.1 Carlito syrichta | reverse complement strand
ATGGATATTCATTACTTGTTAGTTGTATTGTCTGCTAATATCTTTCTTATTTAAATGGAGTTGTGTGCTTTTTTCTTGTAGATGTGTTTGATATTTTGTAGATTCCGGACATTCGTCATTTGTTAGAAGTATTGTTTGCAAATGTCTTCTACATTCTGTATGTTGCCTGTTTATTCTGTTAATTATTTATTTTGCTGTGCAAAAGTTTTTGTGTTTAATTAAGTCCCACTTGATTATTTTTTATGTTGTTGCATTTTTCTTTTGGAGTCTTAGCTACACATGCTAGCCTAGGTCATCGTCCAAAAGATTTAGTTAATCCATCATGAGTTTTGTTTTTTTTCCATGTGTGAGAGACAAGATCAAGTTTCAGGTCAGCATGCATCTGTCTAATTTTCCTAGCATCATTTGTTGAGTAGGGTATCCTTTCCCCAGCATATGTTTTTGTCTACTTTGTCAAGAATTAATTGGCTGTTGGTATTTGCGTTTATTTCTGGATTCTCTATTCTGTTCCATTGGTCCATGTGTCTGCTCTGGTACCAGTACATGCTGTTTAGGTTATAATATTTGGGAAATAGTGGGTAATGTGATGCCTCCAGCTTTGTTCTTCCTGCTGAAGATCATTTGGGCTATTTGGGTTCCTCTTTGGTTTCATATACATTTTAGAAATATTTTTTAATGTTGTGAAAAATGACATAGTAGTTTCACAGTGATTGCATGAAATCTGTTGATTACTTTAGGTTTTGTGGTCATTTTAACTATGTTGATGCTTCCAGTTAATTAGAATGGGAGGTTTTCTCATTTATTTTGTGTACTCTAAATTACGTTCATCAGTGCTTTGTAGTTCTTGTAGATGTTTCACATTCTTGGTTAAATACATTCCTAACTATTTAAATTTTTGGCTGCTATTTTAAATGGTAATGAGTTTCTGATTTCACTCTCGGCTTGGTCTGTATTGGTGTATAGCAGAGCAATTTGTG
>NW_007255047.1:2246-3332 GCF_000164805.1 Carlito syrichta | reverse complement strand
GCAGAGACTTCCATTGCCCTGCCCACCTATCAACAAACTTTACCTCATGTCCTAAGGCCAGGTATTGCAGCGTGTGGGGAAGTTTTGGGTCTCTGCTCCCTCCAGCTCTCTCCCCTGGCCTGGCACCCGGCACCGCCGGTGGCACAGGGAAGCTATGAGTGCCCGCCTCTCAGAGACACCGGTTCCATTACTGGCTGAAGTCCTCTGTAGAGTCCCAGCGCCATTCTTGCCGTTTAGAGCCTGCCCTTTGGAACTTTGGAGCTCTGGAACTCCGGGTCCACCCTGGCTGAGGCACTCAGCGTGAGACCCCAAACCAGAGGACCCAGACAAGCGGAGAAAAACAGATCTGCTTAAACTGCCTTGCCATTCTCCAGGCAGAGACTTACATTGCCCTGCCCACCTATCAACAAACTTTGCCTCATTTCCTAAGGCCAGGTATTGCAGCGTGCAGGGAAGTTTTGGGTCCCTGCTCCCTCCAGCTCTCCCCAGCCCGGCACCCGGCACCGCAGGTTGCACAGGGAGGCTCTGAGTGCCCTCCCCTCAGAGACACCGGTTCCATTACTGGCTGAATACTCTGTAGGGTCCCAGTGCCACTCTCGTCATTTACAGCCTGCCTTTTGGAACTTTGGAGCTCTGGAACTCTGGGTCCACCCTGGCTGAGTCATTCAGCATGAGACCCCAAGCCAGAGGACCCAGACAAGCGGAGAAAAACAGATCTGCTTAAACTGCCTTGCCATTCTCCAGGCAGAGACTTCCATTGCCCCGCCCACCTAGCAACAAACTTTACCTCAGCTCCTAAGGCAACAGTGTGAAACAGGAGACAAAGCCCCACCCCTATGCTGCAACAAAAAACAAAAGGGAGAGGCTGGAATCGGAGATCACAGAAGTGACTCTAGTCTGATCGCTTATTTTGACCTATGATTTTATCATTGAAACTGTTGGTCTAGATTACGTTTGGTGTTTACCTTCTGACTTACACTGTTTCTTGATTTTTTTTGGCCTGTCTCTGTTTAGCTATCAGTATTCTTTAGGGAATCTTTCTTACCTGTCTTTTTTCACTTCTTCCAGCCCTGTGTCTCCTCTCTC
>NW_007255047.1:0-767 GCF_000164805.1 Carlito syrichta | reverse complement strand
GGGAGAATTAAAATCTTCCCAGATATCCAATCCCTAAGAACTTATGCAGCCACAAAAACCATCTCTACATGAAGCACTTAAGAAAGTACTAAACACAGAAGAAAAGGAAAAAAGAACAACGTTCTTCACAAGAGTACAGGGAAAAGAATAAAATATACACGAACCAACCCCAAAAGCAAAAGAAAGAAAAAAAAAAAAAAAGAAAAAGAAAAAACTAAAAACCAAGTGGAAGAACAATAACTCAATAAGAACTCCATGATAGGGACGAACTCTCACATTTCAATAATTAGTCTGAATGTGAATGGACTAAACGCACCACTGAAAAGACATAGAATGACAAAATGGATAAAATATCACCAGGCAACAATATACTGCCTTCAAGAGACCCATCTCACTAGAAAGGACATACACAGACTCAAAGTAAGAGGATGGGAAACAAATTTTAAGGCGAATGGAATACAAAAGAAAGGGGGAGTCGCGGTCCTAATTTCAGACAAAATACCATTTAAGCTATCAAAAATTAAAAAAGATACAGAGGGCCACTACATAATGATAAAAGGTTCACTCCATCAACAAGAAATATCTATCCTAAACATATATGCACCCAACATAGGTGTGCCAACATTCATAAAGCAACTTCTAGGAAAACTAAAGAAAGACATTGACTCTAACACCATAATAACTGGGGACTTTAATACACCACTCACAACCTTAGACAGATCATCAGGACAAAAAATCAGCAAGGAGATCTGGAACCTCAGTGAGAC
>NW_007255046.1:2623-3366 GCF_000164805.1 Carlito syrichta | reverse complement strand
CAGGGGCATATCTCAGCTGGGGTACCCAAACTCCACCCACTTCATTCGCCAAGTTGGATGCACTTGCTCTTCCCTGGGACCACCTCGGGGAAAGTGAGGGCATGACTCTCAATCCTTAGGGGGGCTAGGATGGCTGAGTGACTCATGACTGTCTCCTTGGCACTTGGGGAGGTCGAGACGGGGAAGTTAATCAGAGCCTGGGAGATCGAGACCAGGCTAGACACCATAGCAAGCCCTGAACTCGAACCCAAGCAAAATCCAGATATCCGTGGATGAGGGCAGGTCTCGGTGGGAGGATCATCTCCAGCCCAGATTTCAAGACCAGGCAGAAAGACCAGGAAAGCCTATGATCACAGCAATTTGGGAGTCCCAGGCCAAAACGATGGCCAAGTTGGGCTGTTTGAGAGCAGCCTGGGCAACATAGTGAGGAAAGAAAAGAAAGGAAGAAAGAAAGAAACAAAAAAATGAAAGGAAGGAAGAAAGAAAGAAAGGGAGGAAGGAAGGAAGGAAGGAAGGAAGGAAGGAAGGAAGGAAAGAAAGAAAGAAAGAAAGAAAGAAAGAAAGAAAGAAAGAAAGAAAGAAAGAAAGAAATCCATTCTCCTGCAAACCTTCTTCCCCCAATCCTTCCCACCGTCCCCAAACATAGAAGGCTCACCCAAGCTCAGCACCCTCCAGCCCCAACCCCCCCAATGGCTGCACCCTTTGGTGCAGAAGTTCCCAAGTCTCCCTGACCAGGTTCCTCC
>NW_007255046.1:0-1362 GCF_000164805.1 Carlito syrichta | reverse complement strand
TGGGATGCAGTAGCCTCCATCCCAGGGTGTGCCTTTGTGTCACCCACCAAAATCATGTGTGAGTCCAGGATGGTTTATATGGCTTACGGGAGTCAGATCCGTGCATTTGGATGCCGAGGGCAGAGGCTTCTTGAGTCCCCAAGTAAGAGACCAGCACAGGCAATGTAATCAGAACTCGTTTCGGCGAGAGGTCCCCAAAATCGAGTCAGGCATGGTGACCCCCAGAGTACCGGCTGCTCGGGTGCTGAGGTGGGAAGACTTCCTGAGCCCCACAGGTCGAGGCCCTGGGAGCCACAATCATGCCACCACACCCCAGCCCCATGGATGGAGACTCCGGTGACAAAAAAAGGCTCCTCTCACGTGCATCACAACGGGCACCCAGGGCTCCCGAGGGAAACGTCCGAGTGGGTGGATGACACTGAGTTGATTGGGAGAGAAAGGGACTCTCCCCCCACCCTAGCACGTTGCCTTCTGTTCCGTGAGCTGAAACACGTCTTTGCCATGGGGCATGAGTGTGGAGGATGCAGGCTGGTCTTCTGGAGCGTGTGACCAACACAGGACAGACGTGCCCAATAGTCATTTTTGAAACGTCCCTCAAAAGACAGGCCAGAAAGTACCGTTTCCTTTCCCATTCCTGTGGGTGATTCCTCACACTGGGTGTCAGGGGTGGTGGTGGGGGTGGGGGTAGTGATTATTATTATTTGGATTCAGAATAACACTCTGCCACCACAGCCGGAGAGCAGGGTCATGCTCACAGCCATCACGGACTCCACCTGCCAGGCTCAGTCGATCCTCCTGCTTCGGCCCCCCAAGTGGCCAGAACCACAGGTCTGCTCCACGTTGCTTGGCTAATCTTTGGATTTATTTTTGATGGCTGAGACAAGGTCTCATCCTGTGTCCCAGGCTGGTGTCGAACCTGCAGTCTCAGGCCATCAACTCACCTGAGCCTCCGAATGGCTGGAATGCCAAGTTGAGCCCCTGAGCGTGGCTATTTGAGGCGGTGGTTGGTATTATCATTCTGAGTCAGAGACCCACTCTGTCGCCCAGGCAGGAGCGCAGAGGCCCACTCTCAGTCACTGTGGCCTCCACATGCTGTGCTGCAGCAATCCTCCCGCCACAAGCCTCTGAGTGGTGGGAACATCAGGCATGAACCACTAAGCTTGGCTCATTTTTTTGGCTTCATGGAGAGGTGTTCTCACCAAGGTGTCTGGGTTGGTCTCGAACCTGGGGGCTCAGACCATCCTCTCCCCTCAGCCACCCAGAGCACTGGGATGACAGGTGTGAGCCACCACTCCCAGCCTCCACACCCGTCTCAGGGACCCACTGCAAGGCCCACACCCTTCTGATGACTCGGGAGCCTGG
>NW_007255045.1:2130-2712 GCF_000164805.1 Carlito syrichta | reverse complement strand
GCGGGCAGGTCAGAATTGGAATGTTGGGTTTTGAAAATTCCATATATTTGGGTGGTCTTGTGAAAGGGAACCAGGAATCTTGGATTCCAGTTTCCAAAGAATATTATAAGCGTCTTTCTCTTGATATCCAAACAACTGGAATTCTCGGTCACCAGGAACTGTCTCGGCATCCTGCAGAGTGAAGCAGGAAGCTGTCTAATAGGAATCATCATATACAGGAAACTACACGTCATATTGCTAAGGAAGTATAAGGAATCTTGGTTACATGAGTCCTCAATCCCAAATACTACATACCGTCTACCTAAGAGGTAACCACGAATCAGGTTTTTGAAGTAGGAATCTAGGTTACAGGAGTCCTCACATACAGGAAACTTCTCTGATTATTGCTAAGTAACACAAAGGAATCTGCGTTACTCATGTCCCCAATCCCAAAAAAACTTCAGGTCGTCTTGCTATGGGCTAAACATGAATCAGGTTTTTTTCGCGCATGTATCTGGGGAAATGGAGTTCTTTTATACAGGCAACTCCATTACCTTTTACTAAGAAAGAATGAGGAATTTGGATTACACGAGTCCTCTATTC
>NW_007255045.1:0-781 GCF_000164805.1 Carlito syrichta | reverse complement strand
TTTCAAAAGAAAGAATAAGGAATCTGGTGACATGGTTCTCAATCCCTAAAAAACTACACGGTGTCTTCCTAAGGTCTAAATAAGCATCAGTGTTTTGACGCATGTATCTGGAAAAGGGAGTACTCATATACAGACAACTACACGGCTGTGGCTAAAAATAAGGAATCTGTGTTATATGGGTCCTCAGTCCTTGAAATCTACAGGGCATCATTCTGACTGCTAAATAAGTATCAGGGATTCGAGGCTTTAATATGGGTAATAGTAGTGCTCATATACAGGAAACTACATGGCCTCTTGTTAAGAAAAAAGAAGAAATCTGTTTTACACGGTTCCTCGATCAAAAAATCTACATGGTGTCTTACTATGTGCTAAACAAGAACCACCGTTTTGAAACAGGAATCTAGGGAAAGAGAGTCCTCATATACAGGACACTACACGGCCTCTAACTAAGGAAGAATAAAGAATCTTTGTTGTACGAGTCCTCAATCCAAAAAATTCCCAGGGTGTCAGCTATGGGCCAAACAAGAGACAGGGCTTCGAGCTCTCTAAATGTTTAGGAGCAATTTAACATTCTGATATTACGAATCAGTCATTTCAGGACTCCAGCAACATTAGTCCTCTTGAAAGTTGTAAACGGATATCGGGCACTCCAAGTCCGTTAGGTTCCTCTGAACAACTAAGGCCAGATTTCAGGACAAAAAGGATCTTCTTGCCATATATGGGTGTAACTCTGGTCTTAAGCTGAACCCTGTAATCCTTCAACTTCCATTTCTCTTTGTGA
>NW_007255044.1:3614-5370 GCF_000164805.1 Carlito syrichta | reverse complement strand
TCAGCCAACTAACTTAAGTAGCTCACTACTTAGGTTGCCATCTGATTTAACTAGCTGACGTAAACTGCTGGCCTGCTTCCTAGTCATCTGAATTAACTAGATTTCTATATATCTAGCCACCTGACTAGCCAGCTGACTTAACTAGGTGACTTAACTAGCTGGCCATCTATCTAGCCAGCTGACTTAAATAGATAACTACCTGGTTAGCTAGATGGCTAGCCAGCTGGCTTAACTAGCTAGCTACTTGGCTGGCTGAGTGACTAGGCAGCCGACTAGGTTGCTAGCAGGCTGGCCATCTGGCTAGCCTGCCAGCATATATAGCCAGCCAGCTGGCTGGACAATCGGATAGCCAAGCAGCTTAATTAGCTAGTCACCCTGCTGGTCAACCGGCTAGCAAGGTGGCTTAACTAGCTGGCCACCTACATGACCAGCCTGCTAACCAGCCGACTTAACTAGCTGACTTAACTAGATATCCATCCGGGTAGCAAGCTGGCTTAACTAGCTCACCACCTAGCTAGCCAGCAGGTAAGTCAGCTCACTTAACTCACTGACTTAACCAGCTAGCCAGCTAGCTAGCCAGCAAGCTTAATTAGCTAGCTACCTACCTAGCCTGGTGGCTAGCCAGCTGACTTAACTAGTTGACTTAACCAGTTAGACAGCTGGCTAGCCAGCTGACTTAACTAGCTAGCTACCTAGCTAGCCAGATGGCTAGCTACTTGAATTAACTAGCTGACTTAATCAGCTAGCCAGCAGGCTAGCCAGCTGCCTCAACTATGTGACATAACTCGTTAGCCAAATGGCTAGCCAGCTGACTTAACTAGCTGACATCACTAGCTAGGAGGTGGCTAGCCAGCTGACTTAACTAGTTAGCTGGCTTGTCAGCTGAATTAACTACCTAGCTAACCAGATGACAAATGAGCTGACTTAACTAGGTGACTTATCTAGCATGCCAGCTGGCTAGCCAGGTGACTTAACTAGCTACATATCCAGCTAGGTAGCTGGCTACCCAGGTGACTTAACTAGCTGACTTAAATACCTAGCCAGCTGACTTAACTTGTTAGCTACCTACATAACCAGCTGACATTAATAGCTGAAATAATTAGCTTTCTACATAGCTATCTATCTATCTAGCTAGCTGACTTAACTAGCTGACTTAACTAGCTAGCTGACATAACCAGCTGACAACTAGCTAGATACCTAGCTCCCCAGCTGACTTAACTAGCTGAAATAACTAGATAGCCAGCTGTCTAGCCATCTGACTTGACTAGCTTTTTAATTAGCTAGCAAACTGGCTGGCCAACTGACTTAATGAGGTGACTTAACTAGCTAGCCAGCTGGTTTTCAGGTGATTTAACTAGGTGCTTAATGAGCTAGGCAGCTGGCCAGCCATGTGACTAGACTAGCTGACTTATCTAGTTAACCAGCTGGCTAGCCAGCTGACTTAACTAGCTCTCTAACTCTAGCTATCTGGATGGCCTGATGACATGACTAGCTGACTTAATTTGCTGTACAGCTGGCTAGCCAACAGACTTAACTAGGTCACTAACTAGCTAGCCAGCTGGCAAGTCAGCTGAATTAACTAGCTGTCTTAAATAACTGGCCTGGTTTCTAGTCAGTTGAATTAACTAGCTTGCTACTTAGTCAGCCAACTGGCTATCCAGGTGAATTAACTGGTGTATTATCTAGCTAGCCAGCTGTCTAGCCAGCTGAATTAACTAGCAGCTACCTAGCTAGCCAGCTGGCTAGTCAGCTGACT
>NW_007255044.1:1640-3594 GCF_000164805.1 Carlito syrichta | reverse complement strand
AGCTAGCTAGCTACCTAGCTAGCCAGCTGACTTAACTAGCTAGCTACCTAGCTACCCAGCTCACCAGCCAGCTGACTTAACTCACTGACTTAACCAGCTAGCCTGCTGGCAAGCCCGCTGACATAACTAGCTGACTTTACCAGCTACCCATTTGGCCAGCCAGCTGACTGAACTCACTGACATCAGTATCTAGCCAGGTAGCTATCTAGCTGACTTATCTAGCTAGCTACTTACCTGGACATTTGCCTTCCAGCTCTCTTAGCCAGCTGAATTAATCAGCTAGCTGGCTAGCTAGTCAACTGACTTACCTATCTCCCTACCTAGGTAGCAAACTGGCCAGCCAGTTGACTTAACTAGCTGACTTAACTAGCTAGCTACTTAGCTAGCCAGCTGACATAAATAGCTATCTAACTAGCTAGCTACATCGCTAGCCAGCTGATTTAAAGTGTTAGCTAACTAGCTAGTTACCTAGCTAAGAAGTTGATATAAATAGTTAGCTCCCTTGCTAGCTACCTGACTTAACCAGGTAGCTAACTAGTTAGCTTACTCATTATCTAACCTGCTAGCTAACTGACTTAATCATCTGACTTAACTCTTTAGCTAACAAGCTAGCTAGCTGACTCAACCATCTGACTTAGCTTGTTAGCTAACTAGCTAGCTAGCTGACTCATCCAGCTGACTTAACTCATTAGCTAACTAGGTAGTTAGCCAACTCAACCAGCTGACTCAACCCATTTGCTAACTAACTAGCTAGCTGACTCAACCAGCTGACTTAACCCATTAGTTAACTAGTTAACTACCTGACTCAACCTTTTGACTTAACTTGTTAGCTAACTAGCTACTTAGCTGTCTTAACCAGCTGACTAAATTAGAAAGCTGACTTAACTATCTGACTTAGCTGACTTAACTACTTAGCTAGCTGAATTAACTGGCTGACTCATCTAGTTACCTAGCTGACTTAACTACCTGAATTAAATAGTCAGCTAACTATTTAACTCGCTGTATAATTAGCTGTCTTAACTAATTAGCTAACTAATTAGGGAGCAGACTTAAGTACCTGGCTTAAATAGTTAGCTAAGTATTGAGCTAGCAGACTTAGTTAGCTGACTTATCTAGCTAGCTGGTTAGATAGCTTAATTAGCTATATGACTTAACTAGTTGGCTAATGAGATAGCTAGCTGACTTAACTAGTTGGTTAACTAGTTAGCTAACTGTTTTAAGTAGCTGGTAAACGAGTTTGCTATCTGACTTAACAAGTTGGTTAACGTGTTAGCTAGGTGACTTAACTTGCTGACTGACGAGTCGGCCAGCTTGTTAGCTGGCTTAAAAAGATTGCCGACTTGTCGTCCGACGTTTTTACAGTGTCAATTAGTTGACTGATAAGTTGGCCCACTATTTAGCTCGGTTAACTAGTTGGTTGCCTGGCTTTCTGACCTAACCAGTCCGCCGATGAGTTGGCCTACTAGTTAGCCAACATAACTAGTCAGCTGACTAGTTAACTGAGCTAATTTGTCGATTGACTACTTGGCCGGCTTGTCATCCGATTGGTTAGTTGGCAACTAGTTGGCCAGCTAGTCACTGACTGGTTAGCTGACTTAACTAAATGGCCGGCGAGTCAGCCAACTGGTCAGAAGACTTAACTAGTCGATCAAGAGTGAGCCGACTGGTGAGCCGACCTAACTAGTCAGTTGACGAGTGAACCGACATGTTAGCTGACTTAATTAGTTGCACAAGAGTGAGCTGATTGGTCAGCTTATTTTAGTCGGCTTGTGAGTGAGCCGGCAGGCCAGAAGACTTAACTAGTCAGCCGGCGAGAGAGCCAACTTGTGATTCGAATTAATTAGTCTGTTGATCAGTGACCTGCCAGGTGATCTTCCTTAACTAGTCAGCAGGTCAGCGAGCTGAATGGTGAGCTGACTTAACTAATGGGTCTGCAACCTGGCCGACCTGTTAG
>NW_007255044.1:0-1085 GCF_000164805.1 Carlito syrichta | reverse complement strand
CTAGCTGACTTAATTATCTAGCTGACTTAGCTATTTGACTTTAAATAGCTAGCTGAGTAGTTAACTGACTTGCTATCTGACTTAACTAGCTAGCTGTCTAGCATGATGACAAAGCAAGCTGACTAGATAGTTGGGGTGGCTAGCTGGCTAGCCAGCTTAATTAACTAGCTAGCTACGTGATTGGCTACAGCTTGCCAGCTGGCTTAAATAGCTAGCTACTTGGCTGACTAGCTGGCTAGGCAGCCAGCTAGCTAGTTAACAGGCTGGCTAGCTGGCTAGCCAGCCAGCTTAAATAGTCAGTTAGCTGGCTGTACAGTTGGATAGTCAGCCGGCTTGACTAGCCAGCCACCCAGTTGGTCAACCATCTAGCCACCCGACTTAATTAACTGGCCACCTACCTGACCAGCCTGCTAACTAGCCAGCTTAACTTGCCAGCCACCAAGCTAGCCAGTCGGCTAACTAGGTGACTTAACTAGCTGACTTAACTAGATAGAAATTCGGTAGATAGCTGGCTTAACTAGCTAGCCACCTAGTTATCCAGCCACCTAGCCAGCTCACTTGCTGCATTAACTAACTGCAAGACAGCTACCCAGCTGACATAATTTTCTAGGTACCTACTTAGCATGGTGGCTAGCCAGCTGACTTAACTTGCTGACTTAACAATGTAGCCAGCTGGTTAGCCAGCTAACTTAACAAGCAAGCTACCAATCTAGTCAGTTGGCTAGCCACATGAATTAACTTGCTGATTAGCCAAACAGATAGTTGGCTAGCCAGAAGACTCAACTAGCTGACTTAAATAGTTAGCAAGCTGGCTAGACAGCTGACTTAAATAGCTGACATCACTAGGTAGACATATGGCTAGCCAACTGACTTAACTAGCTAGCTGCCTATGTTTACCACTGGCTTGCCAGCTGACTTAGCTACCTAGCTATCTAGCTAACCAGCTGTCTAGTGAGCTGACTTCACTATGTTACTAAAATAGTTAGCAAGCTGGATAGTCAGCTGACTTAACTAGCTGACTTGACTAGCTAGCCAGCTGACTTAACTAACTGACTTTACTAGCTATCTACCTAGCTAACCAGCTG
>NW_007255043.1:307340-308029 GCF_000164805.1 Carlito syrichta | reverse complement strand
CACAATCATATCATCTGCAAAGAGAGATAATTTGACTTCCTCTTTTCCTATTTGGATACCCCTGATTGCCTTCTCTTCTCTGATTGCTCGAGCCAGGACTTCCAGTACTATGTTGAACAGGAGGGGTGAGAGTGGGCATCCTTGTCTTGTTCCAGTTTTCAGGGGAAATGGTTCCAATTTTTGTCTGTTTAGGAGTATGCTGACCATGGGTTTCTTGTAGATGGCTTTTACTATTTTGAGGTATGTTCCCTGTATGCCTAGATGTTTGAGGGTTTTTATCAAGAAGGGTGCTGGATTTTATCAAAAGTTTTTTCTGCATCTAATGATATAATCATGTGGTTTTTGTTTTGACATCTGTTGATGTATTTAATTACATTTATGGTTTTACGAATGTTGAACCAGACTTGCATCCCAGGAATGAAGCCTACTTGGTCATAATGGATGATTTTTGAGATGTGTTGTTGAATCCGGTTCACTAGGATCTTGTTGAGAATTTTAGCATCTATGTTCATCAAAGATATTGGCCTATAGTTCTCTTTCTTTGTTGGATCTTTACCTGGCTTGGGTATCAATGTGATGTTGGCTTCATAAAATGATTTGGGGAGGGTTCCATCTTTCTCAATTGCCTGTAATACCTTCAGTAGGATTGGTATCAGCTCCTCTTTAAATGTCTTGTAGAATTCTGCTGG
>NW_007255043.1:303426-305994 GCF_000164805.1 Carlito syrichta | reverse complement strand
ATCATTATGTAGTGGCCCTCTGTATCTTTTTTAATTTTGGTAGCTTAAATGGTATTTTGTTTGAAATTAGGATCGCAACTCCTCCTTTCTTTTGTGTTCCATTCACCTGAAAGTTTGTTTCCCATCCTTTTACTCTGAGTCTGTGTATGTCCTTGCTAGTGAGATGAGTCTCTTGAAGACAGTATATTGTTGCCTGGTGATGTTTTATGCATTTTGCCATTTTATGTCTTTTCAGTGGTGCGTTTAGTCCATTCACATTCAGGCTATTATTGAAATGTGAGAGTTCATTCCTATCATAGAGTTCTTATGGAGTTGTTGTTCTTCCACTTGGTTCTTTTTTGTCTTTCTTTTGGTTTTGGGGTTGGTTCATGTATATTTTATTCTTTTTCCTGTATTCTTGTGAAGAACGTTGTTCATTTTTCCTTTTCTTCTGTGTTTAGTACTTTCTTAAGTGTTTCATGTAGAGGTGGTTTGGTGGCAGCATAAGTTCTTAGGGATTGGATATCTGGGAAAGATTTCAATTCTCCCTTGCTAATGAAGCTTAGCTTGGCTGGGTAAGTTATTCTTGGTTGAAATTGTTTATCTTTTAGGACTTTGAAGATAGGGCTCCAAGCTTTCCTAGCCTGTAGGGTTTCCATAGGTAAATCTGCTGCTATTCTGATTGGTCTTCCATGGTTGGTGATCTGGCCTTTTACTCTTGCTGCCTTTAGGATTTTTTTCTTTTATGCCTACTTTGTTTAGGCGAATTATTATGTGTCTAGGAGTTGGTCTTCTCATTTGTTGTCTTGCAGGGGTTCTCTGAATCTCTTGTGTTTGAATTTTTGTGTCACTGATTAGATAAGGGAAGTTTTCTTGAATGATCTCATGGAAAGTTTGTTCTAGTATGGTCTCTGTCTCTCTTTCTGCCTCAGGTATGCCAATTACTCTTATGTTTGGTCTCTTGAAGTAATCGCTCATCTCTTGAAGGTTTTGTTCTGTCTTTTTGAGCTTGTTTTCTGTGTTTTTAAGAGTTTGGGTTAGTTCTATATTTTGGTCCTCAAGCTCTGAGATTCTTTCTTCTGCTTGGGTAATTCTGCTTTCCATGCTTATCAGTTTGTTATTTATTTCATTCACAGTATTCTTTATTACTGTTATCTCAGATATCAGCTCCTTCCTAGTTTCTTCTTGTGTCTCCTCAATTCTTTTTCATCTCTCCATTATTGTCTTGATATCAACATTTGTAGTTTGAGACCCTTCATTCTGGAGGCTCTTCATTGTTTGCTTTCCGAAGTCAGTTTCCTTAGTGTCTGTCCTCCTAGGGGTCTGGGAGAGACCCATACTCTTCTTTTGGTTTTTCTTCATTTTTGTAGATTTTTCTCTTTCTCCCCCTTCCCTCCCCTTCTTTAATTCTGTTTTTGGGGGAAGGTGGGGTTGCTTTTATTTCTCTTCTGCTATATCCTGTTCTTCCTTATGAGGGTCTTCTGGCTTTGTTCACTTTTGAGGTTGGAGTGTAGGCTGCAATCTGTACTTTTTGCAGTTTTGAGGTTTAATTGAGAGGGAAGCTGTGGTTCAGAGTGTATATGTTGATTCTAGCATCCACAAACAGGTGTATGAGCACACTGGAACCTATTTCCCTCTGCCTTACCATCTGTCCATTCAGCAGTTTGTAGTCTTGGTTCCTTAGGAACCAAGGTGGAGTTTGTTGATAGATGGGCAGGGCAGTGGAAATCTCTACCTAGAGAGAGGCGGCAGATTCTCTTTTGTAGATCCCTTTCTCTCTGCTTGTCTGGGTCCCGAAGCTTGGGGTCACAGGCTGAGTGCCTCAGCCAGGGTAGGCCCGGGGCTCCAGAGCTCCAAAACTCCAACGGGTAGGCAGTGAGTGGCGAGAGTGGCTCTGGGTCCCCCACAGGGTACTTCAACCAGGAATGGGACCAGTATCTCTGAGGGGCGGGCGTCCAGAGCCTCCCTGAGTGACCAGTGGCTTGGTGATGATGAGAGACGATGTAGCCAGATAGCTAGCTGAGACCCAAGACTCCCACGCAAGTGGTGGAACAGCAGCAGCCGAGGGCCACAGTATCCGGCCCTGCGTGGGACTAAGGGACCCAAGCCTTGAACCAGCACTTGCTGGTGGTGGGCTTGAATCGCCAGCAGGTGGTGTTATCCCTCACTCCAGGTGGTCTTTATCTCAGCTGCTCGCCCGTCCCTCAAGCACTGATGGTGCGATGTGGAATGCCTGCCTCGGTGGCAGTGGTGGCAGCAGCAGCAATGGTGGTGGCGGTGGAAGCTTGGCCACTGGCACAGGCAGTGCAATGTGTAATGGCCACCTCTGTGCGGCAGCTGCCTCAGAGGAAGTGGCTGCTTGGCTGCCTCGGAGGAGGCGGAGGCTCGGCTGCCTTGGAGGAGGCAGTGGCTCTGCTGCCTCAGAGCAGGGGCAGCGGCGGCTCCGCTGCCTCGGAGGGGGGAGCAGCGGCACCTCCACTACCTCGGAGGGGGGCAGCGGCGCCTCCACTGCCTCGGAGGAGGGGGTGGCGGTGCCTTCGCTGCCTCGGAGGGGAGATGGCGGTGGCTCCGCTGCCTCGGAGGAGGCTG
>NW_007255043.1:301463-303270 GCF_000164805.1 Carlito syrichta | reverse complement strand
GGCAGCAGCAGCTACCACAGTAGCTGCCCAGACCTTGGCGATACCTCAGCAAAGTCTACTTTCAAGCTCCGTGTGAAGAGCAGGCTGCAGACGATGGGATCCGCAGTCTTCAGGGTGAGAATCAGTGTCTCTTTGCATTCTCCTTGGTGGAGAGTTTCACAGGCAGTGCTGCCCTGTCGCCATCTTGCCCAGCCCCCCAGACATAGCTTTTAAGGTTATCTGACTCCTGTCAAATTTTGTGCTTACCAGTGGACTTCTAATCTACAATTTGCTTCCTACCTTGAAAAAGGAAGTACTCTCTTTTAAGGAGTCAGGATTTATTGTCTTGTCAAATGCAGTTTTGAACATAAATTGGCGATCTGATGTGTAAACTACTTTTTAGAATTTTGGTTACTGTAGGTCAGTTCCTGCTTCCTGAGTACTTCTTAGTGAACTGGTAAATATTTGTCTTTGAATCTGCAAAGCTATAAACCAGACACTGAGCTGGGATTTCCACCCAATACTGCTTCCCCATGAAACTCTATAGAATAGCCTATGTACTACAACCATTTACATTGCCTATGTTCCCAACTTGAAAAGACATAGTAGTTATGTAAACTAAATTGAAATTTTGTGATTGAGTCTGCAAAATTCTCAAAATGATATACCACTGTATATACATGAATACCCTAATTTTCATATAAATAGACATTGAACATTTAAGAATATAATTATCACTGCAGCAATAAAAATTTTACAACTCCTATGCTTGTCCTTCTTAATCCTTTTACTGTAAGAGCATATAAATTATTATGAATTTTAATTTAGACCTCAACCTTCATGTCCTGTATTCTATACCTTGCTGGTCACATTGGCAGACTGATTTTTAGAACAAGGTTTTGAAAATTTTTATTTTTTAATTTTTGTATGGAAATCTCATAATTTTCTTGTTTCTCCACCCAAAGTAAAACTGTACGGTATAAGCTATTTATTCTGATCTTCATTTAAATTTATGCAACATTAGTTATGCTGTCGTGTGTCACCTCTTCATGCTTAAATACAGTGCTAAACAAAACACTGTTTGATGAACTTTTGAACATCACATTCTAGTGAGAAGAATGAGAGACAGTTAATAAGTAAATGAGATGATTTCAAGGTTATGAACAAAATTAAACAAAGTAACATCATTAGGGTGACTTGTGTGTGTGTGTGTGTGTGTGTGTGTGTGTGTGTGTGTGTATGCACATGTGTATGCTTGTACGTGCATTTGGGGATGTTCGTTTAGATTGGTTAGTTAGAGAAGGCCACCCAGCGAATTGACATTTGAGTTGAATCCTGAGTGAATGATGGAATGGAGAAGTCAGGCTAAGATCTGGGGGAGAGTGTCATATGTAGTTGGAATAGGACAGACAAAGCTCCAGGGATGGGAGCAGAGTTGGTGCTGGTGCTCATATCTTTGGAAGATCCTATTCCCTTGAGTGTGGTGATATCTGTGATTTGCTTCTAATCAATAGAATATGATAAAAATTATGACGGCCACTCCCATAATTGTTTTATGTGATATAAGTTCATTTTGCTATCAGATTCACTCTAGCTCTCTCTCTCTCTCTCTCTCTCTCTCTCGTTGGTTTTGAAAAGGCAAGCTACCACGAACTCATCAGTCACGAGAAACAGAGTAATTAAAAGAAAAGAAAAAGAAAAAACAAGTTGGGCTCAGTGGCTCAGCCTGTAATCTGAGGTGAGTGGATTGCCTGAGCCCGCAGGTTCGAGACCCACCTGGGCAGCAAGACCTCATCTCTACAATAAATCAAAAAATCAGCCAGGCATG
>NW_007255043.1:234143-301443 GCF_000164805.1 Carlito syrichta | reverse complement strand
GGCTGCGGTGGCCGGGAGCGGCCACTGCACTCCAGTCTGGGCGACACAGTGAGACTCCAATTCAAAAAAAAAGAAAAAGAAAAAACAAACCAGTGAGAAAACGAATGCTTTCCTAGTTGAACCTCCAGATGAGGACCCTGTTCTGGTCAATCCCTTGTTTGCAGCCTTGTGAGACCTAAGCAGAATACTCAGCTAAGCTATGTACCTCACAGAAACTACTAGATAATGCTCTAAGATGCTGAGTTTGTAATTTTTGTTACATGTGTAGAAAACAAATAAGTGACCCAACGATCACCCATTTGGTTCGTGGACAGTGATCCAGGGGAAAGATGAGGTAGAGGGGTAACTACATAGAACCTTAGATCTCGGTAAAGAAACTGAATTTTCTTATGCAAGGAGGAACTCCAAACAACCCAGAATTATTTTTTTGAGGGTAGGCCCCACTAGGTAAGTGTTCTAGGAACCTATCAGCATCAGTGTACCACCTAATGCTGTTGTGAGACGTGCATTTGGCTTCAGTGAATTTTTTTCGGAGATACTTTCAAGACATCTGACCATTTCATGATGGGGAATTTATGAACACATCTGCCCACACCACATCAAGCGTTCAGCAGTTTTTGACCAAAACCAGCATGACTCCTGTGTCCTAACCCTCCTTATTCACCCAATCTCATCCCAAGCAACTTTTTTTGTTGTTTCCCCAGATGAAAAAGGGAAACATTTTGCCAATGTGGAAGAAATGCAATAAAAAAAATAACAGAAGTACTAAAAGGCATCAAAACTGGCAAATTCAAAAACTGCTTTTGAGCAGTGGAAAAAATATCTCAATAGGCGTATTGCATTAAACAGAGGGTGCTTTGAAGGTGACTGAAGTTTAAACATCTAAGAATACACAATTTTTGATCAATAAATTGCAGGTTATTGAGATGCCTCCTTAAAACGTGCTAGAAAGTCATTGGAGTGTTGTGAGCAAGAGGGTAATGAGATCTTTTTGACATGATTAAAAGGTCTCTAGCTATTTGTGAAGGGGTGGCCTGCAGGGAGATGAGAGTGGGTAGGGAGACTTCTCTGCAGGCAGCTGCATTCTTTAGTCTAGGTGAGAGACTTTATAGTGGTTTTGCTGGTAGAGAGATTGGCTTGGATTAGGATAGTAGAAGTGGAGTGTAGTGAGGAAGGAAGAGTCGGGACAAATTTTGAATGCAGAGTCTGACAAATTCCAGACATTTGATTTAGCAGTTGGAACAATGATGCCATCTTTACTGAAATAGAGAAATCTGAGAGAGGTAAAGTTAGGTATTCAGGTGAATCAGGAAAAAAGCAAGTTCAGGGTGGTATTTGACAAGTTCAGTTTCAAATGTCAATTAGATATTCAAG
Source organism: Carlito syrichta (assembly GCF_000164805.1). Classification (NCBI taxonomy): domain Eukaryota; kingdom Metazoa; phylum Chordata; class Mammalia; order Primates; family Tarsiidae; genus Carlito; species Carlito syrichta. The sequence continues at coordinate 300,069 of NW_007255043.1, read as the reverse complement.
GGAGAAATGTCAAAGAAGCAACTGAATAAACAGATCTGGAACTCAGTATTAATGATACATATTTGGAAGTAAGTGAGATGCTAGTTGTGGTTGAAAACAGGAATGAAATTAAAATCAAGGAGGGAGAAAGTGTTAGTGCTATATAACAAGAAAAAATGAAATGAACACACAATCTTTCTTCTGACAATGAAAATGGAGAATTTTGTTTCACCAGCATTCAAACCAGCAGGCTATTATCACTATGTTCAATAACATTCATAAAAAATTTAATATGTACTTATTAATATTTGCCTGAAATTTTGAGAATAGGAGTAATGTAACTATAGGAAAACCAAGGCAGCTGAAGTTCCACTGTAGCCTCCTTTGTGGCCAACTCCTACATGGGGCAGGTCTTCTCATTTCTCCCTTACCACTGCCCCTTGATGCCATGGGAGCCGTTAGTCCAGCCTCAAGGAACATACGCCATTGGTCTGTCTTTACCCCTTACTGGTTTGTTTGTTTGTTTGTTTGTTTGTTTGTTTGTTTTGAGTTGGAGTCTCACTCTATCACCCAGGCTGGAGTACAGTGGTACACTCCCGGCCACCCCAACATTGACTTGCTGGGCTCAGGTGATCCTTTTGCCTCAGCCTTCCAAGTAGCTGGAACTACAGGTGCGCACTACCACACCAGGCTAATTTGTGATTTATTGTAGAGACAAGGTCTTGCCAAGTTGCCTGGTATGGTCTCAAACTTGTGGGCTCAGGCAATCCACTTGCCTCGGCCTCCCAAAGTGCTGGGATTACAGACTGAGCAAATGACCCTGGCCCCTTACTGGTTTCAAGTGGTTTCTTTGCCTCCAGGTTTTCAGCCGTTAGTCATACATGTCTAAATAGCAATTTTAATCTAGCCATTAGAAATGTTTACTTCTGAAATTACCTAATGACATACACTTAAAATATATTCTCTGTCTTAGTCTTTAGGCTGCCATAACAAAATACCATAAAATGTTGGCTTATAAATGACAGAAATTTATTTCTCATAGTTCTGGAAGGTAGGAAGCCCAAGATCAAGGTACCAACAATCTGTACTTTACCAAGGGCCCACTTCCCCGGTTCATTGATGGTACCTTCTTGTCATGTCTTCACATGGTGGAAGGGATAGACAATCTCTCTGAGGTCTCCTTTATAAGGTCACTAATTGCATTCATGACCTAATCATCTACCAAAATCTGCATCTCTTAATACCTTCACTTTGGGGTTCAGATATCAACATATGAATTTTGGGGGACAAACATTCAGAACACAGCACCTTCTCTTACATTTTAATTATAGTAATGCTTACACATGACAATCAGTTAAGGATCATGGATTATGGTTAAAGAGTCAAATATATTGATAATAATAAATTAAGATTCTACAAAAGTGTGATTGATTTGGTTAAAAGATACAATGAGAGAGTCCCACACAAAGTTTTTAACTGTAGGATTTCTCACTTCTCAGGAGTAACTCTTATCTTTCTTTCATGAGCATGAAAAACCTAGAGCTTACCAGTGCCTCAGGCAAGTGAGTTTGAAGGTCTTCTTTAGATTGAATGAAAGGTAATAATCAAAATCTAGGTCAAGATACTATTTATTCTGTAGAGAATTGTTTAAGCTAATGCTTTAAATTTAAGTCAGAACACATTTGCATATATGATTCGTACAATGCCTATCAGATATTCTTAATGACTGCACACATTGTAATCTCCTCCCAAAGATTTCACTTTGAGGAATTTCATAACATCAAGTAGTACAGCCATTAAATTATCATTACAAAGATGCCTAACTTTCTTCATTGAATCTATTTCTCAAGACACACTTATGAGGTATGTGCCTGAAAGCTTAAGAAACTTCAATGTTCCTTTTCAGAAAGAGAATGAAAACAAAGGATTTGTGATAGAAAAAGTGAAACAGAATGAAAACAATGGCAAAGAAAAAGGGTCTAGTTTGATGCATGACAAGGAAAGTTTATCCTCAGAGAACCAGAATGAAGCCACTGATAGTGCTCATCAGCAACAGCACAGACATGTTAAATTTTGTAATAATCATTGTAAAATATAAGGGGAAAAATGAGAATTCAGTAACATAAGATGTGAACAATTGGTAGGTAATAAGAATAATTATACATCATTAAAGTTTTTATGGGAGAAATTAAGCTGTATTGCATATGATTTACATTTCAACAAAAGCATTCTAGTTTGTATTAGATAACAAGCGAATATTTGGTATTTAAGTATATATATATATATATATACACTAAAAGTGTATATATATATATTTCATTAAGGATTTACTCTAAAATTTTCCTTTGTCCAATTTATTAATTCAGTTGGTTATGAATACTGGCTACATATAAAGAAAGTTACATCATATCTTCAGTGAAATTAAGATAAAGTCAAAATGAGTCCCAAAAAGCTTTGAGATAGCTGCTCTGCTAATATCCAGAAAACAATGACAACACTCCAAAATTGCATTCTCTGGTTAAAGACTCCAAATAGCATCAGGACTACTTGGAAAAAAAGAAAAGAAAAGAAGGCACTAAGAGCGGTAGAAGTTGAGTTATGCTGCAATAAGAGTTAAGAGTTATATTTACAACAATGTTCGAGTTATGTTAGAGTAAGAGTTAGCATTTGCCATACCCTAAAGCCTAGAGATACTAAGGGAAGTGGATTTGAGAGCCAGGTCCCTGAACTGTGAGAATGAGGGAGTTATTCCAGTAAAGGTCACATGTCTAACAACAAACATGGACAAAAAGCCCACTTCTGATTATTACTTAAAAAGCAAGAAGAGGGAGGCATGAAACTAGCAACTTGCTGCAGACCTGCAGGGAAAGGTGGATCATGCGAAGGAGTGAGGGATTAATAATAAGGCCAGATTTCTGGCTGTGTTTTATGACCAAAAACTGTACCTACCGTTCAACCAGATTCCTTAAAAAAGGATGAATAATGGCCAAAAGGAGGCTAAATGGGTCTCAAAAATCATATTTTCAAATGAATTTCCATAATTGCCAGGGCTCGACAATACCAGGGAAACTTTCTAGACAAATAGAGAGTATGTAGTCCAAATTATAATTGAGGAATTGAAGTTCAAAGAGATGAAATTATTATCCAGACAAAGGCAGAGGCAGAAGAACACAGGCCAGCCAACTCTTACAAAGGCAGGCTTTGCTCCAAAACACTACAAGAAGGGCAATATGTGATCTCCTCTTCAGAGACAAGATAGATCATTGAAATTCAAACATAAGCCCTAAACTGCCTCTTCAGCCAATATGTCCAACTTTCCCCCAAGCTAAATCAGAGTAAATCAGAGAAAATAATATGACATAATTGATTTGTGTTTTATCTTTTATTTCTTCTTTTATTTCTCATGGAGTTGCTAATGAGCAGTAAAATGATCAAAAATCAGAAAAAGAGAGAAAGCAAAGTATATAGAAAACTCACAAAGTGATTAATCAGTCCCAACGTATCTGAATATTAGTCCTAACATATTTATCTAGTGCAGATCAAAAGCTTTCAACATGTTCCAAAACCTCAAAGAACTCTGTTTAATCTGGAATCTAGTAGAATAAACTCACCAGGCTCTCCCAGCATGTACTAAAGCTTTATTATCTGAAACTTAGGTACTACTCTCCTTATCATAAAATATGTAGTTGGAACTGAAACTAAAAATGGTCTTATTGGTGAGTTGTTCCCTTGCATGATTCTGTTGCATCTTCTACATTGGACAGGTACAGGCAGTAGAGTACCTCTAAGTGGAAGAGAGGAGGTAACATCTTTCTTCCTACTTGTGTACGTGCACGCACACACATATATGCTACGAGAAGTAATTAATCAGTCCCTTTCTACAGTGTTGTCATTCAATCCATACCACTATATACAAATGGCAAAGGGCAAAAAACCTCAAGAGTGTTTTCCTTAGTTTGTTAACTTATCCCCATTGCCTTTTTCAGGCTCATAGTCTCAATCTTGAGATATTAGAGAACTTACTATGGCCATTGCTGAGCCCATCTTCTCTGGACACTCTTTTTTTCCAAGTTCCACCATCCCAATCCTACAAGATTCCAGTCCCTAGATCTTTAAAACCATTTCTCCTACACTTCCATGTGACTATCTGGTCTTGTGACTCACCTTCTACCTTGAGTTGTCAGTCATTTTCTACTCTGCTTGTTCCCCTTGCTAGCAAAGACAAGAAGGAATTTTCTATTCCTGAGAGGAGTGGACGAAGGGGCTGAGAAGGAGAAAGAGACCCTTCAAAACATCTGGCCTTAAAGAGGTACATCTTTTAAAAATCAGCCCCATTTTCCCTGCAAAGGTGTATCTTCTGATGGCTCATCTTCTATGTCTAAAAGAGTTCCTCTCTCCTTCTTTTGACTGTTTTAATTGCAAATTCTAGGAAGACTGAACAGAATGTAAGAGTAGAAAATAGATTATAATGAAAACAATTTATTTCTGTGTGCTGTGTCATAAGTTGAAGTTCTCTTTGTTAAAAAGTTCCGTGAGTCAACCTACTAGGTAGTGTTATATAACTTGATATCAACTCCATTAGCAGAAAGAGAGAAAGTTACCAGATTTAATTCACCAAGCAGATATGGCAATGTTAAATACCTTATTGAGGTCTCTGGGGGTACATGAACACCGGGTCAAAGATCCACTCTATGTTTCAGACCTTACACAAAGGCTCCCCATGAGAAGGGGGTATGAAATGGGAGTGGAAATCCAGCCCATTTCTATCTGTCTGCCTTGTGCCCTGGCCAGGCTTGCAATCCTTAGCAGAAAGGATACAGTAGGGTATCTTTTGCTGTCCTAGCCTGTGTCAGGTTGGTGAGCTGCTACTGGGCAGGAGTGCCTTTTTTCAAATTGATCTGCCTGGAGAAGATGCCTCAGTGTCACCTCTCTGTCCATTTCATTGACATAGAACTAATTTCAACATCCAATAAAGAAATGGCATCAACAGTGATTTTTAAACTTCCTTTAGTAGTGAATCATTTCTTCAAAGGAATTCAGATAAACTTCATGTCTAAATCAGAGCTGCTCTGGTTAAATTCTGCATGAACTCCTGACTTTTTTCTCTTCCCCCAAACCATGGTTTATTGTGAATTGTAGTTTAGGAATTTCTTTGCCCCAAGTTATTTTTAATGAAGCATCAGATGGTTTAAACCAAAGCAAAATATGTTTCCACCAGAGGGTTAGTCAAAGTTTCTTCTAACATACCCAAAGTTTTTACCACTTTCTAAATGTATAAAGCACACTGATAATTCATTGTCATTCATGATTTGCCTCCTCCTTTAATTTTTTTTCCAGAGAATGTAATACTGTAAAAAATCGTCATCTTGCTTGCATGAGATGGTGGCCCCAAGCTGAAGATCAAAAAGTCATCATCTATTTTATGAGAAATTACAAAATAAATGATACTCTAGGTCCTTTATATTTTTAGTAAGTACACTTTTTTCTACCTTGCAGTTTTATGTTTTACTGAGTGACAACTGAAGTATGCTGCATATTCATGTTTTAGGTGCCATGAGTGCAAATCCATTCATAAAACACAAGATGACATTCTTAAGATACAGATGATTTCGAATCACTTACCCATTAATGCTTTTTTCTTTCAATCCAGTCAAATTCCTTCTCCTAGTTCTATGCAGAAAAATGTGGCACTTTAAAGGAAACTTTATCAAGTATTTATTATATTTACCTTCTTGGAATATTCATCTGTTTCAAGCATTTGATTTTAAAATAAATATTCTTCTTTTTTTCATTCCCAGGTTGTGGTGATTAATTTTATGTGTCAACTTGGCGAGACTGGCTTAGTGAAACACCAGTCTAGATGTTGCTGAGATGGTACTTTTTAGATAAGATTAACATTTAATACTATATTCAGGTGGCTCACATAGGTAATCCCAGCACTTTGGGAGGCTAAAGAAGGAGGAACGCTTGTGACCAGGAGCTCAAGACCAACGTGGACAATATAGTGAGACTCTGCCTCTACCAAAAATAAAGAAACAAGGAAAGAAGGAAAAAAATTAACCAAATTTTCTGGCACATACCTGTAGTTCCAGCTACACAGAAGACTGAGGCAGGAGGATTGCTTGAGCCCCGGAGTTCAAGGTTACAGTGAATTATGATGTCACCACCCCATCATGGGTGACAGAGCAAGACCAACATGTAAATCAGTAGACTTTTTAAAAAGTTGATATAGGGTTTTATTTATTTATTTATTGGTTCTATGGCTATCAAAGCTTTTATTTAATTTTATATTTAATGGACAAACAATAATTGTATATGTTTGTGGGGTACAATGTGATGGTTTGGATACAGGATTTTATTTATTTTACTTTTTTCAGTTCGGGGAATTTGATTATTTTAAATTTTCTTTTTTTTCTTTTTTATTTATTTATTTATTTATTTATTTTGAGTTGGAGTCTCACTCTGTCACCCAAACTGGAGTGCAGTGACTGCTCTCGGCCACCGCAGCCTCGCCTGCTGGGCTCTGGCGATCCTTCCACCTCAGCCTTCCAAGTAGCCGGAATTACAGGCATGCGCTACCACACCCGGCTGATTTTTTTATTTATTGTAGAGTTGAGGTCTCCCTGCCCAGGCGGGTCTCGAACCCGCGGGCTCAGGCAATGCACTCACCTCAGCCTCCCAAAGGCGCGGATTACAGGCTGAGCCACCGAGCCCAGCTAAATTTTCTTTTTTAATTGACACTCAATAATGGTACATATTTATGGAATACCAAGTGGTATTTTGATAGGTTATACGATATATAATGGTAAAATCAGGGTAAGTAGCATATCTATCACCCTAAGCATTTATCACTTATTTGTGCTATGAATAAATTATGGTGAGTCATAGTCACCCTACAGTACTGCAGAACACCAGAACTTATGCTTCCTATCTAGCCTGAATTTTGTATCCAATAACCCACTTTCCTGCTCTTCCCCTGGCCTTTACCTTTCCCACCTTTAATTCTACTCTCTTCTTCCATAAACTCAGATTCTTTTTAGCTCCTACATATAAGTGAGAACCTGCGGTACTTATCTTTCTGTGCCTGATATCTTGCTGAACATAATGTTCTCCAGGCTTATTCATGTTGATGCAAATGACTGAATGTCATTGCTTTGTTATGGTAAAATAGTATTTAATTGTGTTTATTGACCACATTCTTTTTTAGCCATTTGTCTGTTGATGGACATCTGCGTTGATTCCACATTGTAGCTATTGTGAATAGTGCTTCTATAAACCTAGGGGTAAAGGTATTGTTACCAAAACACCAGGGGTTCAGCTGGGGTCCTGTTGATAGCTACCCAGAAAGCCAATTACTGAGACAATAATTATTGCCAGGAAAGATTTCTAATTGGATGGTGTCAGCCAAAAAGAACGGGAGGATGATCTCAAATTTGTCCCCCAGACTGACTGAAATTTAGGGTTTGTATAGTGGGGAAAGGTATATAAAACAGTAATTAGGGAGAGGTAAGGAAGCAATCACATTGAGGGAGGGGTCTGGCATCACATTGTCTGGATGCAATGCTCTGGTGAGTTGCAAGCCCTTATCTGAGGGTCAGTCTCCTGAGAAAGGAACTCAAGTAAAAGCAAATGTTTGTTTTGTTTTAAGACAGGGAAGGTCAATTTCTATCTATTCAAAAGCACCATAAATATCTGTTCTATGGGGAAATTGGGCTAAATCAGTATCCTTTTGATATACTGTTAATCAGTTGGATGAGTAAAGCAGATTGCCCTCATCCAGTCAGTTGAAGGTATATATGATATGCATTATAGGAAGTAAGACAAACACACTATTTATTTCTACTATACTCACAACACCACACTTTTGATCACCATTGTTTGGGCCTTTTCCTCCAACAAGCAATTTTCCAAGAGACACCAACTGGGTGTCTTATAATTCAATTCAATTCTGACACAATCTACCTGGAGTTCAATCTCACAGGTTAAGGTTTCAGTTTGATAAGATTGCCCCCAACTTCAGATGCCAATCACAAGTCTAGGCCTCTGGACCTTCTGACCAATCAATTATAAATGGGGGTGGGGGGCTTCCTTGGACTCCTCCCATCAGGTTTGATCATTTGCTAGAGCAGCTGACAGAACTCAGGGAAATAGCTGACTTAACGTTTACCCATTTATTATAAAGGATATTACAAAAGATACAGATGAACAGCCAGATGGAAGAGATACACAGGGCCAGGTATGTGAGAAGAGGCATGGAACCTACACACCCTCTGAGAACCTCCACATGTTCAGCAGTCTGGAAGAAAGATGTCCAAACCTGCAGAAGTTTTGCAATTTTTATGAAGAATTCATCATGGAGGCATATTCCATTGTTAACTCAATCTCCAGCCCTTCCCCCCATTCCTGGAAGATAAGGGTGGGTGAGGGGGAGGGCTAAAAGTTGCAAACTTATAACCATGGCTTGGTCTTTCTGGTGGCCATGCCCATCCAGGAGTCCACCAAGAGTAGCCTTCTTAGAGTAGAAAACATTCTTGTCTTCCTGGAGATTCCAAGGGATTAGAAGCTCTGTGTCAGGAACCAGAGTCAAAGATCAAATGCTAGAACAAAAGATTTTCCTAGCATCCCTATTGCTCAGAAAATTACAGGGATTTTAGGAGCTTTGTGTCAAGAACTGGGGATAAAGTCTAAAATATGTATTTCATATTATAAGTCACAATATCACATATTTATCACACTGTCACAATATGCACATTCACACATTCTAGGGGTTCTGTCTCCCTGGAGAATCCTGACTAACACAGAGATTCTCAGTTTTGGCCTGGATAACACTTTCATGTCATTACTTACCTTTGCTGTCAGATAGAAGACTGCTCAAATTCCAGTGGAGACCATGTCAACATTTCTTATAAATTGTATGAATAGAAGCATCTCTTATTAATTGCTGTTGATTAGCCAAAAGGCAAATATTTAATTAAACCTTGAGAGATAATAAAATTGCACATGAATTATCTATCTAAGAGCACATAGGTCTGTACATTTCATTAAGATGGTTTTACTAATAACCATGTTTCTTATACTTTGTTTGAGCAGGTTGATTATTATTATTATTATTTTTTATTTTTGAAAAAGGAAAGTTCCCTAGAGGGACGGAGTTGTTTTTTCTAAAGTCGTATATTTGTTGATTGGTATTTACTTTGCCACTCGTTCATGTTCTGTTAGAAGATGAATATTTTGTTTGTTATTCTTGAACATATATACTCAGGAGTAATTATTGACCAGTTTGAATAACAATGAAGCTTCTTAAGAGAAAAGATTTAGCTGGTAGGGGAGCAAAATTCAGTTTTGTGTTGGTTTTCATGCATACTTCTATTTTCTAGGGTTTTCCTGGGTGCTGCTGTCTATGGAGTTACACAGGGAAAGAGGGTGACTCTTGTATTGGCTGAGTGGATTTTGAATGTTTATTTCAAGTAAAGATACCACTTTGACTTGCTTATTTAAAGAAGTAGGAAAAATCTAAATATTTACCAGTGGAAGACAGGCAGTTTTCTTGACAAAGTCACTGGTGGCTTATTGAGTATTTATAGTGGATCAGGCACAATCCCAAGTCTGTTCTCCACTCAGGCCTAAACAAAAGTAGCTGCATAATCTCCCATACAGTAGCTGCATAATCTCTCATGAGATTATTACTGAAGAGGATAAGGCAGGAAGCTTCCAGAGACAGTTGCCGATACTGAGCCATCAACCACAAGAGCTGAACCTAGAGGAAGAAAAAAAAAAATTAAGAATACTTCCAGTTGAAGAACTGCTGAAATTATGCCCTTATCTTTCCTTCTTTCCTTTTCTTTCTTTCTTTCTTTCTTTCTTTCTTTCTTTCTTTCTTTCTTTCTTTCTTTCTTTCTTTCTTTCTTTCCTTCCTTCATTCTTTCTTTCCTTCTTTCTTTCTTTCTGCATTAACATATGTGATGATGACAGTTAATATTAAGGCATGTGTATATGTTTTTTAATAATCTCACTTTGCAATTAAAAATTTGTAGCTATCTGTTAGTTTTACCCATTCTTTCAAAAAATATTTTGAAATTTTCTGTCTTATGAACTCCTAATACCTGGAAAATCTTAGCCTACAAAAGGTTTCTTGCTTATGTTTGATGCTGCTACTTCCAAATTCTAGTCACTCTTCCTCTGATGTTGCAAAGTATGTTCCTATGCAATGGAGAACACACGATTGTTATCTTTGTAGTGCAGGTGGTTGATCTCTGTGACCAGATGGCAGATGGCACGACAGAAGTGCCTGACACAAAGTTGTTAAAGATGTTCTCCTCCAATGAAATGGAGCTAGAACAGCTCAGGAAACTGTACACACATATTCCTCTAGCACTGAGCTTGTTTCTCATCTAAATGAGATCAGGAGGAAAACTTAGTCTGTGCTGTATATATGGGCTATAAGAATTGTTTACAGAGCATAGGTTAGTATCTGAGGCTGCAGAGTGAAGAGAATCACACCATTAACTGAACTGAAAAAGACCCTAATAAGCCTCTGAATTTGGTAATCCACTTTGTTCATTCAACTTTGTATTGTTGTTTTCTAATTGCACTTGCTACTCCAACTGCATCGACAATGAAGACACTTTCTTGTATAAAGATGGCACAGCCATGTTTAAAACCATTTTGAACATATGAGTCAAAGGATTACCCACAAGATAAACTTTCCCCAAAAAAGACAACCTAAAATTCCTCTAGTTCAAAACCACAAATTTTATAGGTCATTTGTTACTGACAACCCTGGATATACTTTAGTAAATTACATTGTATGATTAGATGTGAGAATTCCTTTCATTGCTGCAATTGAAACATCTTTGTTTCAATTCATTCATTTGTGTATTTTTGTTTTATGGGCCAGGCATTGTGCTGGGTTCTGGAGACACATTAAGCAAACAAGTGTACTGTAGTAAGTAATAAATCGTGGAAAGTTCTAGACAGGGCCAAAGGAGAAGAGCCGAGGGCTTGTGTTCATGGCCAGATTGATGTTTCACAACAGGAAACCAACCTGAACCATCATCCTCTTTTTGTTCTTCTCTGCATCTGCCCTAGGCACACATACCTTTTAGTGTAAACAAAGATGACATATCCCATTCCTTTCTTTTCTATCTCCTCAAAAACAAGACAAGTTTGAAATAGAGAAATTCTGGAGGATTAGTGATTTTAATGGCACTCCTGTGACAATGCTTTTTGATTTAAGACTTTTAGCCAGATGTGGTAGCTCACACCTGTAATCCCAACACTTTGGGAGGATGAGATGAGAGAATTGCTTGGGTCCAGGAGTTCAAGACAAACCTGGGCAACATAGCGAGACCTTATATCCCTATAAAAAAAATTAAATAATTCGTCGGGCTTGCTAGCAGGCACCTATAATCCCTGCTACTCAAGAGACTGAGGTGGCAGGATCACCTGAACCCAAGACCCTGAGGCTGCAGTGAGTTGAGATCTTGGGCAAAAGAGTGAAAACCTATCTGAAGAAAATAAAAAGAAAAAAGAAAATGGTTGAAGACTTTTAGAGGACATGCTACTAAGTTATCTGGTTCCTGTTCAAATGAAACTCCAAACAACCACAGTAGTAGCAAACATACAACGTGAAAATAAAGGCTTAGCTGGAATATTGGAGTGAAGGCTAAAGAGAGCTGGATACAAAAGCTTGGGCAATACCAAAGGTGGGTAAATGCAGAGAAAAATTAATTTAAACGCAACCTTAAATTGCTGCCAGGCGTGAAGACCAGAGTGAGCCCAAATGAAACCCGCAACCAGCAGAGAGCCCCTCAAGTTAAACGCAGAGATTTTTATTCTGTGTGCAGTTATTTAGACTGAAAATGGAAGCGTGCAACTGTGAGGCAGATCTCATTCATGCATAATTGAAACACCCAAGGGTAAAATACTGAGGCACAATGGATGACATCTGATAAAAAGAGAGCAAGGAAAAAGAAGAAGTTAAAAACAAGATACAAGACCCTGGGGACCACAGAGAAGAATACCTGACATAGGCCAAATAATCTCAAATAAAAATATCCAAATTACCAGACAATGCAAATATAAAGACAGATGCATGGAAGAGACATGAGGCTTGGATAAGAAAAATGCTTAGAATATGAAACATTCAAGGGATGAGTCGCTGGTGAACAAAACTCTTCCTCCAACAAAATGCAACCACAATAGTATTTCTATAGTATTCTCCTGTATAATGAAACTACACAGAATTAAACTAGCACAAGATTCATTGTCTTCAAGTAAGTTATCTTTCAAATGACTGTATGATATATGTATAGTCGCATGCTTAACTATGTAGCATATGTAGGCATAAATATTAAAATGTCCTTAATTTGCTTGGAGAGCAGTGGTATATGTGCATGTGTGAATAGGTATATAGCCGACTTCCTAATTGTGAAGGCCAAATTCCATTTTACTGGGGAAATGTGCAGAAAAGTAAGATTTGTACAAATATTTTAAGGATAAAAGTGTTTGGCTAAAAAAAACAATGGACAAGTAGTGTGGTTATCTTGGCCATTTTTCTTGGCAAAGTCACACAACTGGTTTACTGAGCATTTATAGTAGATCAGGCACAATTCTAGATCTTCTGAACTCTCCCATTGAGTCCCACAAGAATCTCCTGAGAAGGAATTATTACTCCCATTTTAGGATGGAGATTCTGAGGCTCAGAGACGTTAACTCTCACAATCTCGCCTAAATCCAACCCAGACTCTTCCCATCATGCACTTGTGCCCTTCCCTTCAAGAGATGAAAAGGGCAGCCTGACCAGAAAAGTTCTCACAGTACGACATTTCTAATGTTGGGTTACATATTATTTTTGTTCACTCAGATAATATGCAAGTTCACTAAACAAAATACATACTGCAAAAAATAAAGTTTAAGTGTATTTTCTTTTGCTTAAAAATGAGGCCTTTAGATTGCTTACTAATTCTACAGATGTGGTCCTGGTTTAGATTCATGTCTTGCTCACTTTTTTTTTTTTTTTGGAGTTGGAGTCTCACTTTGTCACCCAGGCGGGAGTACAGTGACACACTCACAGCCACCTCAGCATCCACCTGCCGGCTTCCTGCAATCCTTCCTCCTCAGCTTTCCAAGTAGCCGGAATTACAGGTGTGCTCTACCACATTGGGCTGATTTTTGATTTAGCGCTACCACATCCGGCTAATTTTTTATTTATAGTAGAGTCGAGGTTTTGCCAACTTGCCTGGGCTGGTCTCGAACCTGCGGGCTCAGGCAATCCACTCGCCTCGGCCTTCCAAAGTGTTGGGATTACAGGCTGAGCCACTGAGCTCAGCCCACTTTCTTATCCCTTATAATGAGAAGGAAATCGACAGAGAAAATTTACTGGGAATATAGGCAGGTTGTAGGGAAATGATTCAGGCCACACAGCCTGCAAGTTTCCTACATATTTCCTTACTAACTAAGAAGATAGTAGAGGCATTTGACTTCTTATCATCTGCAAAGGTTTATTTTACACTCCACATCTACCAGGCACTGAGAATTCAAAAATCCATAAGTCATAGTCCCTACCTCTGGGGACTTAAACTAAATCCTTCCTTGTGCAAACATGTATATACATGTACTTGTAAACATGTGGAAGACAGGTGATACATGTCTCATGAATGACATGTCCAGTAAGTGCTATGAGAAGTGAGAGAAGAGAAAGGTCATCAAAGGCTCAGGCTCATTCAGCCTCCAGCACACACTACCCCAAGGTTTGCATCCGTACATCAAACATTTTCACTTCTGCTATTTTCTGATGATTTCAGACTAACAGCATTTGAGACTTATGATCTTAGATTCGGTCTATTATTCTGCTTAGAAACTTACTCCAACCCTATCATCGATGTGGAAACTGAAGGTTGGAGGATCTAGATGACTTATTGCAGGTCATATGGACAATTTATGTAAAAGTATTTCTGAGAGTAAATATGTTCTACTCTTTATATAGACTTCTACTTCTATATACGTCTACTATATTGAAAAATGTCCCTTTTAGCTGGGAATTGGAGTTAGTTGTAAGCCAAATGAAAAACATTAAACTGAGAAAATTAAGCAACCATGGATAACTGATAGTTTTTGCAGCCTGGAACATATCATTTAACCTTACTGGTAGCCACTTCTCTCACCAATAAGAAAAGGGACATTGACTTAATTATTTCTGTGATCATTTCTAGCAATGGGATATCATGATTTAATGATTCCAAAATAGTACTCAGTTTCATCCTTCTACCTATTTCACAATCCCCTTCTTTTTGAGTATTTTTCTTTTTTTGTAGTGTTCATACCTCATGCATTTACATTGCAACTGAATAGACAAAAATCAATGAAATGATTCATTGCCTTTTCACCTTGCATACAGTTCTTAGGCAAACTGGAAGCATTACTGAAACTAGAATTGAGATGTTTAAACATTTCCCTTCTACTTTCTTTTCCCTGGCAAACACATTCCACTTTGCATGATTCATATCCTACCATTGCTCAGAGATCTTATTATTTGTTATCCTTTCCCATCCCAAGTAACCTGCACAAATCAATTCTGACTTCCTGAGGATAAAGTCCCCACACTGTGGCTTAAATTGGTAGGAGTAGCTCTATTGGCAGAAATTCCAGAACAAGTAGAAAGGGAGCATCTTCATCTTCTGAAACACTAATTTTTTAGTATCCAGTATGAAACTAAGAATACATTTTACACAAAAGTCAAAGAGTCCATAGTAGAGTAAAACCAAAGCATGTTTTAATGCTCTTCCACCTCCTCTACCCTCACTGACAGGTTCCTCAACCCAAAGAAGATGAAAGTATTTTAATTCCACTCTTCCAGATAAAGGAAGAAACCTAACCACAGGGACCTGGCAGGAAAGAGTCATCGGTGAATTTCTAGCAACTTGAAGAGCTCCAGGAACTGATTTGCCTTATGAGTGCCCTGTTCCTTTAGGCTTCTTCTGAGAGAGGACCATGAGGCCCTTTCTTTTATGAGGATGGTTTCATTGTCGCATGGTGAGCAGCTAGGTCTTCAAAGGCCGGGCTCCCCATAGATTAGAGTTCTTTCCCAACACAGCCCTGACTCTTACCGAAACAGGGGAGGGAGAAGAAGCAAACAAAGACGGGACATTTATTTTTGTTGTAAAGACTTTTGAGCTTACTCTCTTTTCTCCCAGTGTAGACGATGGCACATCTGCCTGAGAACTATTTTAAAGGTTAATGATATCTATTGGAAATCAGTACACAGTGTATCAGTACTTCTCAACTCTGCAATGACATTTATTTATATATGCATCTGTGTACTGCTTCACCTATGAGTTGTTTTCATCTCTTGTATGGGCACCCAATTCCTCAGAACAACTAAATTAGAATCTCAAGGGTTGGGCTTAGGCATGTTAGCATTTTGGTTGTCTGATGAAAACAACGACCATTGTTAGTTGACAGCTATTGTATTCATTTGGAAGTATTACATTTAATATTACTAGTATAAATGATTCATTTTATGCATGTTTTTTTCTTTTGTTACTAAGTTAGATAATTTTTTATCTTCTTCTGATTTTCTAAAATTATCTGAAAAAAGTTATTACTTACATCAACTAATCATTAGATTTAAAAGTTTGTCTATTGATTACCCAGTGATGATCACTGGTGAATATTGGCTAGTTAGTCACTTTTGGCTTGGATAAAAATTCTATATAACTTTAAAAGTTATGAGTGGATACCTGTGTCGAGTAAATAGGCAACAATGTCATAAAACAATAGATGCTTGTCCACAGCTTGTGGAGAAGTCCACCATGGTGAAAGCTCTTGGCCTTAGTGCCCTATTCTACCCAAAATTCCCAAAGCAAACATGCCTGGTCTGAGAATTCCATCCAGGGCAAAGCAGTCTGGCCACCTTTCTTCGGACAGATTTGTCTTAATAAAAGAGTCCAATAACTCATATTAAAATCTACATATTGAAAACTCAGCTTGCAGTTGGAGGAGATAAAGTGCAATGAATAAGAAAAAAGGAAAATTTCTAATAGTAGCTGAGAAAAAAAGGGAAAACAACAGAAGACCACTGTAAGAGACCACTGAGGAACTCTTGGATCTGTAGGAAGAATACTATTTACTGTAACTGAGCAATATGTTGAACTATTGCATCGCAAAATGATACCATGATAAGTGATGGTAATTTTTAATATGTTCTTGACATAATGGAAAATGACTTGGAAATGAGAGAGAAGGATAGTAAAAGATGCCCATCTGTAGAGAAGCACAGATTTTGCTAATTCAAATTCACCTTCTAGCCCTACCACTTTTAATTTATCTAATCTTGGGCAAGACAATGTTTCTAAACCTCAGTCCATTCACCTACACTATGGGATTAATAATAATTACTTTAGAATGAAGGTGAGATGATTAAATAAAATAATCTGTAATAAGGTACCAGACATATAGTAATTATTGAATAAAGATCAGAGATTTTGTTTAGAAATAGATAGTGGAAAGGATATAAATCATCTTACTAAATTTAATTGAAGTTTAAATTTTTTAGCTAAATAGGCTGTTAGGATAAGATGAAAACTTTGTCTCATTGAAATGGACAATACCCTAGTTCACTTTAAGAAATTCTGTAAATGAGAGGAAAAAATGATTCAGGACAAGTGGAGAGTTTGCCAAAGTAGCATTTATGGAGCTCAATGTTAACATGTTCATATATTTACTCTAAGAGTAGGCATCAAGTAATCTCTAACCCAGAACAACTAAATCAGAATCTCTAAGGTTGGACTCGGGCATCTATTAATATTTTGGTTGTCTGATGAAGATAGAAAAAGAGTGAAAAGAAATATACTTAAAATAGAGACAGAACAAAATGAAAATATTGCTTAAGATCTCTGTGACCCATAACCCTGGGGAACCAGGGAATACCTAGAGTCTGGGGTTTTCTGACACCCTTATCCCCAGTTGATACCTTCTGGTGTTGGGAACAAGGCCAGAATGAATGCTAGCACATGAAACTACAATTGGCACCAATGAAATAGCCTTTTACTTCTTTAATTGAAAGCACGTATTTTCACTGTGATGCAAAATTGAATTTGGAAAGTCTGGGTCTTCCTCTGCAGACTAGTTGTCAGGATTTGCCTACCAAAACCAGTGTGGAAATAATCAATCAGAACTAGGTGCAAATGTCAGCCTTAGACGGGGCACTTATTAAATTCACTGTGTCAATTTCCTCCTTGGTAAATAGGCATAACACGAAAACTAGTTCTCTTCCCTGTTCTCTCCTTATCCCTATCAACGCATACCTGTGCTAATCAACTTCTTCCAAAGGCCTAAACCACCTCAAACATGATCATTTTACATAAAAACAAAGATAAGGAGGACTCATAGATACTCATGTATACTTTTGTATGTTGGTACCTGGCCTTGTGCCTTGAACTGCAGATCATATTTATTCCAATCTTGAAAAGTTGTCAGTTTTCTTGTGGATCAGACTTTCTGATACATGTGCTAGCCTTATGGTTACTTGGTGGGAAAAATTGCACCAGTTCCTGATTCAAAGACACAGGGGACCAATTTCATGAACTATGTGGCCTTGGGGAAGTTTTGGAACCTCCCAGAGATTCAGATAACTAGCATAAAATACTTGATACTTAAAAGGTTGCTTCGTTTATTACTCATAGCTGACTCCAAGTCTGACTGACTGACTTTCTTCATTGCTTTGAGGTTTCCTTCCTCTGTCTTGTGGCCCCAAGAATCAGCATCTGAGAGATTCTCTTGTCCTGGTTTATCATGTAGCTCAGTGTCCCATTATTACCTGACTTGGTGTTAACACTGGCAATGAAAGGGAATTAACTAAGAAGGACTCTTCCCAAAATAACAGATGGAGGCCCGGATTACCAAAATTTATTTTTCTTCTTTGTGGTACTGTGTGTGTGTGTGTGTGAACATAAGCATGCCTCTACATGTGCAGGTAGAGAAGCTGAGTAGATTTTAGTATTCCCGGAAAGACTTCTATACTTATCCTATATTCTGCTGGAACTTTTTTCTAAATGATGTCTACTAATGAGATGCGTAACATATTCATTTTTTTCAATTGACTTCACTTATCAATTATACATAGATTCACTGAACACTTACTACGTGCCAGATACAGTCCTGGATTTTAAAATCTGATAATTTAGTGGGATAAAGATCCACCAAAAACTATCTTTATGAAGTAAATTGCATAGGAGTGAAAGCCTGAATAAAAGGAGGGAGGAAGGAATGAACAGACTCAAAGTCTGAGGGTCAATGGCTTCATATGACACATTTCCATTGATTTGTGTTTGAGTCCCATGCAATGAGTGCTTGAATGAAGAAGCTGAAGGAACTATTTTTATAAGACTCCATTAAATACAAGTGTATGGGGTTACTTTAGTGTCGATGTGTTACCCAGAGTGAGAAAGGAAAACATTCTCCCCATGCAGGATAAAACATATGATGGCTTTAAGTCACAGAAGACTCCATTGAGTGTGTCTCAGGAATGTTCCTAATACTCTCAGGGAGTATCAGTACATAGTACTTTTGGCTTGGGTGCCAACATTGTCATGAAGGATCCCATGAACAAAGGTCATAGTGAGGGAGTTTGTAGGGATTACGATCAGTCAGAACCCATGGTGGATGCACTGTAGACTGTAGCAGGCTAACTTGTACATAGGCACAAATAAGGCATTCCCCAAGACTTTAGAAATCAAGGAGTGAGATTTTACAAGAGGCTGAGACGATAGATGCGTGAACACATAGAGTCAAAGAAGCCAGTGAGATTAGGTCCACTGCAGTTAATATGATCCTTTATCTGATGTAATGGTAATGTCTGGGGAACTCTGGTTACATATTATTATCTGTTCACGCGGGTTAACAAGATGTTACCATTGGGAGAGTTAAAAAGATATTATCAGTCATTTCAATTATAATACGTGTAGTTTAATTAGATAGCTTTTCTAAAGTCAAGCCATGGTCAGCTTCTCTGTAGGAATGTGAGTTTTGAACGGCAGAAGAAAAGTAGAAAGAGGATTTTTGTTTTTCTTGTTTTAACATAGGGCACTTTAAGGAGGGACAGGTCTACATACAGCAACAAATTATAAAGATTTGTATCATTTTAATGAGTGAAATGATGTGGAGACGAGAAAATACATTAACAGACAAAATTTTATTTTTTATTTTATTTTTTGAGTTGGAGTCTCACTCTACCGCCCAGACTGGAGTGCAGTGGCCGCTCCCGGCCACTGCAGCCTTGCCTGCTGGGCTCCGGCAATCCTTCCGCCTCAGCCTTCCACGTAGCTGGAACTACAGGTGCACACTACCACACCCGGCTAATTTTTTTTTTGATTTTTATTGTAGAGATGAGGTCTCACCAAGTTGCCCAGGCGGGTCTCGAACCCGTGGGTTCAGGCAATCCACTCACCTCAGCCTCCCAAAGGTGCAGGATTACAGGCTGAGTCACCGAGCCCGGCTACCAGACAAAATTTTAAAGCACCAAAAGGAAACTAAGGAAGTTCTAGACAAACTTTGATATTTAGCCTTGGTGAAGGAGACCCTCATACTCAATCTTCCTCATCTCAGCTAAGCAGTTTCCCTTTTACTTTTCTCAGAGTGCCAGTTCCTACCATTCATCCTCATTATCTCACTGAGCCTGGAGAACTGAGAATACAGCAGAAAGTGGGGTAGAGGGGGTTCTGGAACATGAACTTCCACCCTTCCGTCTTCCTATGTAGATCAGCTACAACTGGCGTAATCAACCAGTCCTAGCCTTATTTCTCCCATCGTATTTCACTATAGTTCAATCTACAATATGTGCATCCTCTACAAGAGAAACAAAATGCTAACTTCATAGAAATATGTTTCTAAATATGCTTCTTTCCATTATTAACTAATATTTGCTGTGTAAGTGAACGATACATGCAAAGTACTGTATCGCTGGTTTTAAAGGGCAATTTGGCTTCTAGTATGTTAATTCAAATGTTCCAATTAGTTTAGTGCTTTCATAATTATGTATAATTCAGTTTGCATTTATGCATGAAATGTTTATTTCCATAATTGTAACAAGCACTTAAATTAATTATACGATAACCTCTTGATTCTATGGGCCAACTGTTGAGTCTTTTGTTAATATTTTAGAATCAGCCCTTTTTATTTTTTGAATTTTCCCCCCTGCCTTTGATGTGTTGTTTCTTATCCTTGTTTGGAATTCTCTATGGAATATTCTCAGAATAATCTTGCAGTTTTCTTTTATGACTGAAACTTTGCATTTTAACAGTTATCTGGAGATAGTTTCTTCTTTGTGAAATATCAGTTTTAATAACAGAAAAAGAAAAATGCCATAAATCTGCACTAACCACATAAAGCTGAAGTCTCTGAGAGACTGATTAACATGGAGACTCTACACAGGTTTTTCAATAATTAGAGGATGTGCTTGCATGGAGCCACGACTGCTCTGGCCTTGAAGCCATTTCCCAGGGCAGCTGGCAATTATTACAGCCTGGAGTACATTTCTTATATTACATGCCTCTAGCTATTGAAGCTGTTTTCAAATAAAGGTCTCTTAATTTCACAAAAAGTTAACATCACCTTGGATGAACAACACTTTTTCTGCTAATACCTTCACTGCTTAGTTGGAAGAGGGCCCTCGGAGAGAAGGCAATTAGAAATTTCTAATTTGTTGTTCATCCACCCATAAAAGGTTAAGAACATTCTGGTCTCTGATTACACGAACGAAGCAAAGGGCAGGCAGGTCCAGCCTCCCACAGAGCCTTAGCTAACTGCCTGGCCTATCAGTAAATGCTGCTGAACATTCTCAGGCACGCACTGGCAGTCTTATCGTGGGTTTGAGTATTTATTTATGTGTCTCAATAAATTGCAGATAGCAAATATCATACGGAAAGGATTGTCACCTTTCTTTTTGGTACAGTGCTTAGTAGACCACCAGCATACATCAAAGGTTAAATACTAGCTATGATACTTTCAGAGGAAAAAAGTGATAGGGTATTAGTAATACCCTTGGCATTATACTTTCTGATACATAATAGCTTGTATGATCTGGATGCAATAATGCAGCATTGTAAACAATATAGATGTCCTTGTAGGTCTTTAAAATATGTAACAATTTTACATCAATGACTGCTGATGAAATTTTGACTACATGATAAGACTTATAGAAACATAAGGCTTCTGACTGGTGGCTTTACAATACAAGTAAGTAATACATAGTATAAATGCCAAGAGAAAATTAACCTAATCAGTCACAGGCAATTGACTTGGTATTTGATTATCCTGCACCTATGTTTTCTATAATACCAATTCAACCATTTAATTTGGCCAAATGGACACATTTAGTCCAGAACAAGTCTCTTTAAGTTGGAATGGGCTAGTGGAGAGATCTTAAGAAAGAAAGGGAACGTCAAGGAAAGGAGATGAAAATCAAGGGAGAAGAGAGTTGAGAATGTTAAGCAAACCTAACTGTTGTCAACTCCCTAGAAAGACAGGTGGACAATTCTGATATAAAAGAATCAAGGCTTAGTCTAAAGCTGGGCAAGTTGAATTGATTTGGTAAAATATGAACAGTTCAACTTTCCCTGTCACTTGAAGGTGGAAGGGATTCAGAAGCATCCATTTTTTACTATTTGGGGCATTAAAATTATCCATTGCAAACTGTATTCAACATGTTCAATTTGATGCCATAAACCCAACCTAGCAAATACAGTTAGAAAAGACTGAATTCTGATTCTAATTGCACTTTGTGTCTAACCTGAAATTTTAATTTTATTGTCATATTTCCTTTTGAGAAATAATTGTGATTATATATGTTTTAATTTGCATATCATATAAAACATGTATCTTTTGAGCTTGATCACTAATTTTGATCCGTATTTCTGTAATAAAGTAACACAAAACTCTATTTAATATTTGCTACATTTATGATTAAATAGCTTCTATATGAATATCTGGACTGTCATCTGAATTCCAAGTGACCTTAGTGAGGTTACTTAACCTTCCTAAGCTTTGGTTTTTATATTTGTAAAATTGAGATACTATCCTTTGTTCTATTTTAAATGCTAAAAGATTTAGTGAAATAACTTGTGTGATGTGTGTCCTGTGAAAACAATAAGTGATTCTACAAATGTAATAAGTCATTATTATATTCCTGCAGGAAATACTTGCATACCCAACAAACAAAAGTCAGTAAGTCAAGATAAGGCCATTGAAGGGATATAGAAGGAAAAGGGAGAGGTTCAGATAGTTGATTACAGATTACAGATAGCTGGCAATTAATTGTGTTGGTCTCTATTTTTCACTTATTTTTCTCAAGTCCTTCTAGCTGATAAACTAATCTTAAAGTAAAAGAAACCAATTTTTGAAATGTTTTTGAAGCTGAAGTCTCAGAACTATACATGATTCTTACAAGTTGACCAATACCATAGCAGTTGTTGCAAAAACGTAATCTTCAATGGCTAAAACAAAAACTGGGAACCACATTGGCCATAACATCCTGCATAAACATCACACTTGAAATTCTGTCGAAAGTTGATTGCTTAACTACAATTTTCTATTTGTTGCCCAAAAAGGGGGGGGGGGAGCGATATGACAGGTCCAGTTCATTTCTCAGTGACAATGAAAGTCTTGCCCACACAGATAAGCACCCTCTACATAGAACATAAACTGTATATTAAGCATCAAAGCTCTTTAAAATATAATCCCTTTCTACTTTCTCCTTTTTAAAACAAAACTATTTTTTTAAAAAGTAAACAATTAACTAATTGCAGATGTGTATGTATTGCTAATAAATGAAGAAACTAATAAATTCACTAATAGTTACCAACTAGAAGAATTCTAAGAGAAGAGATAATGTTTACTATTTACCATATTGAAAAACTATTCAACGCTGGTAATTATTAGAGATCAAGTCTAACAAATATTTTACATGTGATAATATTTGCAGGAACATTCAGTAGTCACAGTTTCACAAGGGACAAAGATTGGAGTGGGAAAGATTGGAATAAGACAAGAATAGAATTTAGATGGAAGATACAATTCACATTACTTTTCTACAGTCATACTCGGGGCACTAGTAATTGGAAGGGGACAAGGCAAAACTCTCCTTCACTTTTCTGTCAGTTCTTGACTTTGTGTCTGATTAAGTGGCCTCATATAATATTAGGAACATAATATTGAACACCACTGGCTGAACCAGTAATTGATCATGTCACTCCCCTCTTCTCAATCCTTCAAAAGTGTCACATCATACCTAGGAGGTCATCTCAAGCTCTAAATCCTGCTCCTGCGGGAAGCAGACACCAAGACAGGATTAACAGGCAAGAATTTTATTAGGAGAAATCCTGTGTTAGAGAAAATAGGTAGAAGCCAGTTTAGACTGGAAGCACCATCAGACTGCAATGCAAGCCTGACCCAGAGAGCGGGCAGGAGGGAATGTAATTTGAGTGCTTTGGAGTCTAAGCAAGGCCACTGGAGAGTCCTCAAATTTAAATTTGCTGTCAGAAGATGCCAGTATCTTCCAGAAATCATCCTGCCTTAGTAGAACCACCGTGCTCACCACGGAAGAGGAGCAGCTTGTTGAAAGCATAAATTCAACAGAGAAAAATGTAGCAATGGATTTTAAAATGCAGCAGCTGGCACCCTTGGTCAAGTGTACTCCCACATAGTTGCAGACTGTGCTTTTCTCATGGCTGCCACAGTCCATCCTTATGCCACAAAGATGTGCTTTTTCCACAGATTCAGGGTGTAGTTCCTCTGTGGTTTCTGTGGTCTTTTCTTCCTGTGGGAAAACCCAGAATGGAGAGGTGTGTAGGACAAGCTACCTTCCCATTGCTGTTGTTGAACTTGGAGCCATAACTGGGACATACCCTGTCTCTCCTCTGCCTATTCTAATTTTCTTTACACTCAGCTATTCCCTCGACAGGTCTTGGCAGCATTCTTGAAGTATCTAGACCCTTGAAAATCACATCCTTCTCAGTCTGGGCTTGCTGTAAGTATCCATTCACAGCTACAATGGGGCAAGGGGGAACCAAGTGGTGTCCAAATAGATTACCTGTTTCATGTGTATTCCTCCCTGCCCCTATTTTGTAAAAACAGCATTACCTCCTCTTGCTGGTCAAGGGTAATCGCTCTTGCCAGTATGGTGATGGCTCTCCTTACCAAAGTTCTGAAAATGATGAGTCCAAAGTGCTCTGAAGGCACTTGTAGCTAAATGCTGTGCCATGTAGCAGAGTGTGCTTCTGCTGGGGACTAGTACTTCCATACTGGAGCATCCAGAGAGAAGAACAATAGAAAGAAGAAGCATGAAACCATAAGTATACCACTAGAAGTCATGGTAAGTGGGGTTACTTCTACCCCTGGATGGCCTGACTCGTGTCTTTTTTGTATGGGTGATACAGCACACAGGGTCTCTAATGAATTAAATACATTGCATTCCAAAGGATGGCATCCCCTTTCACGGTGTTTCCTCTAAGCTGGTGCTTCGGTTGCACCTTTAGAAGACTCTTGCATTCTTGTATGAGACCAGCTGCTTCTGGGTGTTAGGATACACAATACAACCATTAGATCCCATGATATCAGATCCCCTTCTGTGCTGTGAATTGGTCTTATAGTCAGAGGCTATGCTGTGTGAGATTTCTTGCCTGTGGGTCAAGCATTCCAAAACCACCAAATAATCATGCTGACTAAAGCCCTGGGACAGAAAGAGCAAACACATACATAGCAGCTTGCACTAAGATGACTCCTCTCAGGGGACATCGTAAATCTAGCAAACCACCTGGATGTCCCTTCTCAAGGGACATAAAGAGATTGCTGATGGTTATACAGGATAAACTTATGCCAGTGGAAATGTTTTAAAAACATATGTTTCCTTGAAGTTTTCCATTCAAATTGCATGAAAAAACAAAGAAATGAAATATATACTAAGATATACATTTTTACAATTAGTTGGTGTTACAAAGAAAGGGAATATATGAAATGCTTTCACAGTAGTTCTGACACTTCTTTGTAACAGAAGGTAGTGATAATGAGTGCTTATATAAGAAAGGAAGCTGTGGGTATACCCTTTGTATCATATAGCATAACTTGAAAAGATAGATAAGCAAGTTACTGTAGCCTTAAAAGAAAGAAACTTTCAAAGTTGAAGGCAGATTGTATTGATGTATCAAGCAGCACAGATCAAATATATCTATCTACACTAAATTGGAAAAGAAATATTCTTTTGATAAATTTCATTTCATGATTCTCATAATTTACAATTAGAAATTATTTATTTTATTTACTTATTTTGCAGAACAATGGCAAAATGAAAAAACAAAAGTGAGACTTATAACCAGCAGCAGAGATGAGTTAGATTTAGACTTTTATACTTATAAGTTAGAAACATGTTCTCACTCAAATGGACCTTGAGCAATTATCATAATACTATAAGAAAGGGATTGGCAGTAGTGGGAAACTGCCAGGGGAGAGGGGATGGGATTGGCAGTTGAGGGAAATTGCTAGGGGAGGGAGGTTCACACTTCATCAACAAGGGTACCTGCATAATGAATTGTACTCCACATCTTTAAAATAAAAAATTTTTAAAAAGAAACACTGAAGTGGAAGAAAATGATGACAGCAATAGTGATATCATCCCAACAAGAAGAAAATGAGTGAATGTAATAGAAAGTGGTCACAATGAAAGTGTAGTAGTTTTGAAGAAGTACAAGACAACATATCACCAAGTGAAGGATGAGAACATGTTACAGACAAAGATGATTCTCTAGTGAGAATAAATTTTGTTGTACATACTCAAAAAACAGGATCACAAATAGCAAGTAATATAAGAAAATAATTGGCTGTCTTACTCTCTATTAAAAACATTCAGTAGAAAAGGATTTACGCAAATCTTCTGGATGCTTCATTTGAAGATACCTGCATTGAGTGATGGGACAATCAGAACTGACTGAAAAGGCCGATAATTATTTGGAATACCAGGATTCAACGTTTCACAATTTTTCATAACAAATCACTGTTAAATTTAAAGGGCAAAAATTATTTATAATAGACAACCCAACTAAGCCTGCTAAATGAGGTATACACTAATGTGCTAGCTGACTCAAAAACAGGGTATCTTTTTTATTATAAAGATATGGGGTACAATTCAGGTTTGGTATACAAACATTGATTATGCAGATACCCTTGTTGATGAGGTGTGCCCCTCCCTCTCCTAGCAGTTTTCCTCAACTGCCAGTCCCCTCTCCCCTGGCAGTTTCCCACTACTGCCAATTCCTTTCTTGTAGTATTCTGATAATTGTTCAAGGTCCACTTATGAGTGAGAACGTATGGTACTCTGTTCGTTGTTTCTGTGATAGGTCATTGAGTATGATCGACTCTAAATCCATCCAAGTTGCTGCAAAGTTCACGTTTGTCCTTCTTTATGGCTGCATAATATTCCACTGTGTGTATGTACCACATCTTTAAATCCAGTCCAGCTTCAATGGGCCGCATGGTTAGTTCCATGTTTTCACTATTGTGAATAGAGCTGCAACAAACATGCATGTGCAGGTATCTTTTTTGTAGAATGATTTAAGTTCCTCCAGGTATATTCCGAATAGGGGAATTGCTGGGTCATATGGAAGGTCAATTTCTAGTTCTTTTAGAAATCGCCACACTGTCTTCCAAAGAGGTTGCACTAGTTTGCATTCCCACCAGCAGTGTAGGAGCGTTCCTTTTTCTCCACATCCTTGTCAGCATCTGTTGTTGTTTGTTTTATTAATGATGGCCATTCTTACTGGAGTTAGGTGGTAACTCAATGTGGTTTTGATTTGCATTTCTCTGATGAAGAGTGAAGTTGAGCACATTTTCTTTTTTTTTTTTTTTTTGAGTTAGAGTCTCACTCTGTCGCCCAGACTGGAGTGCAGTGGCCGCTTCTGGCCACCGCAGCCTCGACCTGCGGGGCTCCGGTGATCCTTCCTCCTCAGCCTTCCCAGTAGCCAGAATTACAGGCATGCGCTACTACGCCCGACTGATTTTTTGATTTATTGAAGAGATGAGGTCTCACTGCCCAGGCGGGTCTCGAACCCGCGGGCTCAGACATTCCACTCACCTCAGCATCCTAAAGGCGCAGGATTACAGGCTGAGCCACCGAGTCCGGCTCTGAGCACTTTTTCATGTGTCTGTTGGCTGCCCGTATATCTTCTTTAGAGAAGTGTCTATTCATGTCTTTTGCCCACTTTTTAATGGGGCTGGTTTTTTTTTTTTCTTTTCAGTGAGTTTGAACTCCTTGTAGTCCCAGGTGCTTTAGGCCTTTGTCAGATATACAGTTGGCAAATTTTTTTCCCATTCTGTGGACTATCTCCCTGCTCTTGTGATGTTTTTTTGCTTTGCAGAAGCTCGTCGGTTTGATGAGGTCCCACTTGTCTATCTTATGTCTTATGGTATGGGCACTTAGGGTTTTGATCAGGAATTGGTTGCCAGTTCCTACTTCCATAAGGATATCTCCTGCATTTTCTAAGACTCTTATAGTTTGAGGTTTTACGTTTAGGTCTTTGATCCGTTTAGAGTTAATTTTTGTGTATGGTGATAGGTAGAGGTCCTGTTTCAATCTTCTGCAGGGGTATCTTTTTTCAATACTTCCCTACTATGGCAGCATAATATCCCATAACATCATTCAACCTGGTCTTCCAGTAAGCACCAGAATTTCATTACATTTATATAAAAAGTTGTTGGAAAAAGTTTTCAATGCAGCAGGATACCACACATTTACTGACAGATATTATACTAGTATTGTCCTAGCAGAAGAGCTACTAAAGATGAAATGTCATTTTACTGGTAAAATCAAAGTCAGTCAAAAGGGAATACTAACACAAATCAAAAAGCCAAAGTTTTTAATGAAAAGAAAAGTAGCATATTGGAAATATATTCTTACACTTCTTACATGGAAGGACAAAACGATCATTACAATTCTCAGTACTTGGAATCATGCTGGAATAAAATCTACCACAAGGACATTATAGGATGGAAATATTATATCAGTCAAAAAGCCTGAAATGATTCTAAATTATATTGCAAATATGAGCAGTGTACATTGTGTGGATCAATATGCTTCTACATAGTTTTTTGTGAAAACGTTTAAAATGGTGGAGGAAATTATTCTTATGGGGACTAGAAATTTTTCTTATGGGGACTAGAAATATGCATTATTATTGACTCCTATATACTGTACCAAGCATTGAAAAGAAAAGAAAAAGAAAAACCTACGTCCCGTTTGAAATCTGTCAAGCTTCTGCTCGATCAGTAGAGAAGTGGTTTTCAGGACACAAGTGCTTCCTTCCACATTATCTTTGAACAACAGACTGGAGGATAAATTACATATTATTCATGTGGGAAGAAGAAAATGAGACTGCATTACCTGCTCAAATAGAAAAACACCAGGTAGAAGACGTCAAATAAATCGCTATTGCACAACATGTATCAATGAAACTGCAATGCATGTCGGTGACTGTTTCACGTTACCACACATTAGAAAAATATAAGATATAAAATTCCTTTTGTGCTAAGTTCCTCAATGTCCAGAATTTCATTATAAGTCAATTATCATTATAATACAATAATTGGTTTTAATAGTATACTATTTAATATGAAGTGATTCGCTTTTCACTATTTTGTAAAAAAGTGTAGTTGAGTTGCTAGTAGGTGATCCACACGATGTCTCTGAGTGCAAAGGGTTAAATTAAGTATCCAGCTCTGTGAGGTCCTGAGCCTTCCATGAGAAATAGTGCTATATTGGGGACTGGCCTCTATTGCTGGCAGATTGAGTATCCAGAGGCAGCTATAGCTAAATCAGTCTCGGTAAGTGGAAGTCCATGTTTTGGGGCTATATGTCGCCTCTGTCATATGCCCATAATACCATCACTTGCCTGGGGTAGTTGATAATGAAGCCTAGTTAACATCAATTCACCAATTCAATTTATCTACTTAGTTGTTTTGTACCTCATCCATGGTAGATACTTTCTGGTAGGCATTAACATGGTACAAAAACTATTATGCTTTGCATTCACTCCCATATGCCTATCCAGATGCTTCTATCCCAGAACGACTTTTCTCAGATAATCCAGTCCTTTCCCCTCAGAGTCCCTGAGCAACTAGTTGAGCCAGTAATCACTGTTCATAAATATGTATATGTTCTTCCACACAAAGTATATGGCCAAGTGCACTGCTTACAGCTCAGCCAGTTAGGAAGGTTTTCCCCTCTCCACTGTTTCAGAGACATCGCTGACTGTAGTTGTTATGCAGATGCCACTCATTATTAGCTTATATCAACATATTGAAATGACCTAGATCGAAACAGGGGCCTCCTTACATGTTTTGCCAGACACTAAGTTATATTTGTGCAATGAGAGATGCTGAGAGGTCTGGCAGAAAGCAGATGTGCTCTGAACCGAACAGAGATTCTGCAAAGATTGTGAGGTGTGCTCTGAAATGAACAGAGATTCTGCAGGTCAAACAGAACTGGAAGCTGGAATTCCAACCAACAAAGTGAAGAAATTGTACTGAAAACGTAGGCATTCCCCACTGAGATTCCAGAAAGGCCACACCTTAGGAGTCAGGTTTCTCCAGCCCTAGAGTATGAGCTACTCTAACTGCCCTAACAAAATATAAAACCAAGACTTGGTAGAATCAAACTAATACACCAATAAATTAACTGCCTGTCAGGAGATAAAACCTCAAACATTTTGGCATCAGGGACCAGTTTCATGGAAGACAATTTTTCCACGGATGGTGGGTGGAAATCATCAGGCATTAGATTCTCATAGGGAGCGCACAACCTAGATCCCTTGCATGTGTAGTTCACAATAGGGTTTGCACTTCTATGAGAATCTAATGCTGCAGCTAATCTGACAGAAGACAGAGTTCAGCTCTCCCACCACTCACCTTCTGCTGTGCCATCTAGTTCCTAACAGACAACGGACTGGTACTGATCCACAGCCCAGGGGTTGGGAACCACTGCTTTAAAGGATCATGATTAAATCCAGATTTTCAAAATTCAACTTTTTAAAAATTTCAAGAAGTCAAATAGAAATGATAAAATTGAAAAATGCAATCTAAGAAAAGATAAATTCAATGCATAGATTTAACAGTAAGACATGTAGCAGTCACAATCTTCAGCATACAACAAAACATTACTAGACAGGCAAATAATTAGAAAAATGTGTTATAAAACCCAGAAAAGCAAATCCAGAGATGAAAAATATAGAGAAATTAGCAAAAAACCTTTAAAAGAGCTACTACAAATATGTTCAGAAGTTGAAAGAAGACATGAACATAATGAGTGGGAGTGCGCAGAGGAATAAAAATTTCAAAAATGCTAAAATTGAAAAATGCAATCTAAGAAAAGACAAATTCAATACATAGATTTAACAGGAAGACACTGCAGGAAAAAGATCAGTGAACTTGAAAACATTAAAATAAACTTTCAACCTTAAAAGATAGAGAAAAAAAAACCCTAAAAGCTAACAAACAACAGGATCTGAAGTGACATATGGGAACATCAAGAGATTTAATATGTAGACAAATATTAAATGTGAATCCTAAAGAAGAGAAGCAAGAAAGGGCAAAATATTTGAAGCAATAATGGCTGAAAGTTTTCCAAATTTGATGAAAAATAATAATCCATAGATGCAAGAAACTCAAGCAGACTGAACCCACCCCACACACAAACCACACCTACACACATTCATAGTCAAAAGATTTAAAGTTAAAGAAAATAAGACAATCTTTAAAGCACCAAAATAAGAAGATACATTACATATAGGGTGTCACCCAGGGGTGCCCAACTCAGGGCATGGGACAATGACCTTTTTTCCTGCCAGTGGTTGTCACTCCTGTCCAGTGCTGCTCACAGCTAGGCACACCCTACCTGCCTGTGTCCTGGCTATGCCCCTGCTGTCCCTCGCTATCATTACGTAAAATGGTAAGCAGAACTGCTGAATTCTCATCAAAAATAATGTCTTCCAGAAGATCACGCGATGGTGCCACTGAAGCACTGAAAGAGAAGAGCTGTCAAATTAGCATTTCAAATACAGGGAAAATATCTTTTAAAAATGAAGGCAAAATAAAGATAGTTTCAAATAAGCAAAAGCTGAGAACTTTCATCAAATAGCAAACTTGAATGACAGTAAATGATAACATTTGTGGGGGTTGAAGAAGTATGATCCCAGATGAAAACGTGACTCTACATTAAGGAATAGAAATCACCAGAAATGGGGAATATGAAATAGACAATTTTTTGCTTGCATCTTAACTTTTTAAGAAAACAATGGACTGCCTAAATTTAAAATAGTATTATATTGTGAAGTTTATAACACACGAAGAAGTAAAATGTACATCAGCAATAGTACTTGTGATGGGAATGGGGTAAACGGAAGTCAATGTTAGAAGATACTTGGATTACACATGACGTAACTTCGGGGCAAATTAACTTAAGTTAAGGATGCCTATTATAATCTTTAGAACAACCACTAGATAAGCTAAAAAGCCAACAGAGAAAATAAAATTAATTACTGAACAAAAAACCCTGATTAGTCCAACAAAAGTTTGGAAAGGAGGGAAAAGGGAACACAAAGAAGACAAGAGCAAATGGCAAGATAGTAGATTCAAGCCCTAAATGTGAATAGTCTTAACATGTCAATAAAAAGGCAGAGATTGTCAGTTTGGATTTTTAAAAAATCAAGACATGACTGTATGCTGTGTACAAGAAATTCACTTTAAATATAAAGACACAGATAAGTTAGAAGTAATAGAATGGAAAGATTTGTTACATGCAAACACTAATGACAAGAACGTTCAAGAGGTTATGTCAATATCAGACAAAAAAAGAAACTATACTATCGGCATACATTCTGAGATGTCTCCTTAGGTGATGTCACCATTGTGAAAATATCAGAGTATACTTATACTAACCCAGATAGTCCAGTGGTCCCCAAACTTTTTGGTATCAGGGACTGGTTTTGTGGAAGACAATTTTTCCACGGATGAGGGTGGGGGGATCATCAGACATTAGAGTCTCTCTTTTTTATTTTTATTTTTTATTTTAAAGATGTGGGATACAAGTCAGGATCATGCAACCTAGTTCCTCGCATGTGCACTGCAGTTCGAATGGGGTTTAGGCTCTTATGAGAATCTAATGCCACCGTTGATCTAACAAAAGGCGGAGCTCCACTTGCCTGCCACTCACCTCCAGCTATGTGCCTGGTTCCCAACAAGTCACAGATGGTAAGGGTCCATGCCTGGGAGTTGGGGACCCCTAGTATAGTCCACTAAACATCTAGGTTATGTAGTATAGCCATCATCGTATAGGCAGTTCATCTTTGGCTGAAATGTTCTTACGTGGTACATGACTATATTTTATAATGATTAAAGGAAAAGTTGATTTAAAAGAGAGAACAATTCTATATGTGCATGTACCTAATAGCAGAGTTTCAAAATGCATGCAGCAACAATTGGCAGAAACAAGGGGGAAAGAGAGAAGACCACAATTATCATTGAGATTTATCACCCCACTCTCAACAAGCAATACAATATGGAGGTAAAACATTCGATAAGCGTATAGAATATTTGAATCTCTCTAAACAGCAATCCATTATAGAACACTGAACAAAAGGGCTATGAGATATATATGTTGTTTTCATGTGCACATGCAACATTTTACCATGGCAGACCATCTGCTGAGCCTAAAAAAGTTATAATTTAAAAGAATTGAAATTATAAAAACTCTATTCTATGCTTATAATAGACTTAAATTAAAAATCAACAACAAAAAGTATCTGAAAATTCCTCCACATATTTAGAAACTAAGCAAATATTTCTAAATAACCTGTAGACCAAAGAAGAAATCACAAGAAAAGTTAGACAATACTTTGAACTTCAATGTTAATAAAATTAGTCACCAAAATGTATGGGAGGTAAAGAGGTGCTTGAAACAAAATTGATAGCTTTAGTCTTGTTTTTGAAAAGAAAAAAGCTTAAATTAATTATATAAACATTCCACTCTAAAACTCTATAAAAGGAAAAATAAATTATGGCAAAAGGAAGTAAATAATAAATATTGAGCAGAAATGAGTGAAATATATTAAAATGGTCTTAATTTGCATATGATATAATCATATACTGAGAAATCTCCAAAAAACCTGCTATAACCAATAACTGAATTTAGCAAGATTGCATGATAAAAGATAGACATGCATTACATTTTTGTATACTAGTAATGAGCAAACGAAAACGAAATTTTGAAATGTCATTTAGATTAGTATCAAAAAAACCTCAAAATGTTTAGTAATCAATGTAACAAAACATGCAACATTCTTACATGGGAAAGTACAAAATATGGCTTAAGAAATTAAAGATGACTTAAATAAAATGAGAGGCTATTTTACATTTATGGATTAAAAAGTCAGTCAATTCCATATTGATCTATTGAGTAAATACAATTCCAATCAAATTTTAAGAATTTTTTTGTAGAAATTTGCAAACTGATTCTAAAATTTATGTGGGAAATTCAAAGGACAAAAATAGTGAAAATGTTTTTAGAAAAGCCAAAGTTGGAGGACTTATACTACCTCAATTCATCCTTTGATATGAAACTACAATAATAATGGCAATATGAATTAGCTTAAGAACACATCAAGTAGATCTATGGAGCAGAATATATTGACCAAAAAAAGAGCCAAACTTATAAGGGCAATTCACTCTCAACATGGGAACCAAATCAATTTAATGAGGAAGATGAAAGTCCAACGAATAATGTTGGCACAGTTGTATTCCATAGGAAAAATGTAAATTTGACTCTTACCTCACACCATACACAAACATTAATTCAAGATGCATAATAAGTATAAATGTAAATGCTAATACTGAAAAGAATTCTTAAAAGAACATTCTTCTAAAAGAATTCTTAAAAGGACATTTTCATGATCTTGGAGTAGACAGAGTTTGTAGAAAACATTAATTATATAAGAAAATTACCAATAAATTTGATCATACCAAAATTTAAAGCTTCCCTGAATTGTACCCCACATCTTTAAAATGAAAATTTAAAAAAATTTAAACATTACTCATCCAAAGACATTCTTTAGAAAATAAAAAATCAAGTCAGAGTGGAAGAAAATCTTGGAATACATATATTTGCAAATGGACTTGTATCCATAGAAACAACACCTACAAACCAATTATTAAAAAAACAGCCCTGCTTACAAATGGAAAAACTCTTAAACAGACCTTTCACAAAGGAAGATATACAAATGACCAATAAGCACATGAAAAAGTGTTCAACATTATTAGTCACCAGGGAAATGCAAGTTAAACTTACAATGTGGTATGATTGTATGCTCACTAAAATGAGTAAAAACTTTTTTAAAAACCAAGTCCATTCTTATACATCGCTTGTAGGAAAGGAAAATCATACAGTCACTTTGGGAAAATGTTTGGCTCTTTAACATAAAGCTAATCACCTATCTTATGACTCAGGAACTCCAATTTTAGGCATTTACTAAAAAGATGTATATCCGTAATAGATTTGAACAAGACTATTTGTGGCAACTTTATTCTCATTATTCCAAACTGGAAACAATTCAGATACTCATCAATTAGAAAAGAGATAAATAATACATACAATGATATATAAATTGGCAATGGAAAGGAAAATGACCTTCTAAAAAACTCAATATCAGAAACTCAATATCAGAATGAACTTCTAAAAAACTCAATACAGTGGTTTGTTGGTTTGTTTAGGAGGGCAGGAATTGACTGGTTATGGGCATGACAAAACTTCCTTATGAAATGAAAATTTTGTGTAAATCATTAGGGTATGAATTGCACAAGCATATGTATTTGTCAAAACTCATTGAAATGCATTTTAGGATACAGTTATCCCTTGGTATTGCCAAGGGTTGGTGCAAGCACACTGTTAATACCAAAATCCATGGATGTTCAAGTCCCTTATATAAAATAATTTGTAATTACCTACACACAACCTCCCATATACTTTAAATTATCTTTTACTTACTTATAATACCTAATACAATGTGAATCCTGTGTAAATAGTAGTAATAGTATACTTTAAAATTATTATTATTTTTGATGTAGTATTGCAATTTCTTATTTTTCTTCTGAATATTTTCCATCAATTGTTGCTTGAATTGTGGTTGTGGAACCCACAGATATAAAGGGCTGACTACATGCAAATTTACCTCAGTGAAATAAATGATTCATAAAAAATAACTTAATATATTATTTAGCTAGTAAAATAGCAAAGCTATTTTTCCCAAGCTTGAGCAAGCAAGAATTTTGATTTGATGTGCTTTTGTTAAATTCAGTTTTATATTCTGGCTATTTTTTCTACCCTTCACAGTGAGTTTCTTAGGTAATCCATTTGGCCCACTAACTGCAACCTATAAATACGCACTGTCTCTTACTTGTGATTTCATGATTATTGACATATGATTTCAAATGCTTATGCCTCTGCATTGACACAGCTCTCTCTACCCTAACTCAGTTGGTCCCTGGATAGCTGATTTATGCTGATGAGATATACGACATTATTTCTTAGGTTTCAAAGTTTCTTTTTTAGTTTCAATTGTTTTCACTTCAAACTAATTGTTATCCAGGGCCCATTACATGAATGGGACATATTTTAAAGCTACATGTCCATTTGCTAAAACAATACAGTTTGAAGAACTATTACCTGTATAATATCAGTTTTAACTCAAAGATCTTGAGATAAAATATATACACCTTTTGATATTGGTGTTTGCCTAGTGCCTGGAGGTAAATATGTATTTGTTTTACCAAAGAAAGTAATCTAAAACAATATTGAAGTGTTGCCTAAAGAAGATTATCTAGGTACAGTTATATACCACATTCCATTAGTCTTCATGCATGTTCTAAAGATGTTTTGGTCATTAATTTTAACAAGCTTCAAGGGAGTATGTACAAGGCAACCACACATTCATCTTATCAGTGAAATTTCATCCTTATGTAAAATAAGAATTTACTCTATAAATACATTTTCAGCAAAAATGGCATGGCAACATTCGAACTTGCTTTGTAACCTGACAGGGCACAGAACAAGTAGGTCGTCCTGTTTAGAAGAACAACAAGGTTTACAGACACTTGGAACACGTTTCTATCTTAAGAGCAGTAGAGAAGTTGAAAGTAACTTCTAGTGTTTGTTTCAAAATATTGAGCACAACACGTCTTATTTAAGATAAGTTATATTTAAATTGTCCAAATGCTTGAGCATATGCTCTTCTCATCTAGGAAATCATTTGAACAATGTTAAAATGAACTTAGGAATTTAACTTTTTAGCAACTTTTCTCTGTTTCAATGTCTCTTGGTGAAATGAGTTGCTAAGGGGAGAAAAAAAATTCCTGATGCCAAGTGCATTTAATCTTATATGCCAACTCTTCATCATAGTGTAATAACATAATGTCTACTAAATGTTCCAATGATGGACCTTTCCATTTGACTGCACATGACCTCTCCTGGGTAGTATAGAATAATATGGAAGTCTGGGTTCCACCTTCAGAGATTGTTTTAATTGTAAGAGGTGCAACATGGCCATTAGGGTCTTTTAAAAACTTCCTGGAGGATTTTAATATGCAGCAAAATTTGAGAACCACTACTGTAGAAAGAGGTAGATATTCATGGGAGGGGAATTCATCTCTGTGTTGGCATTCTGGAATTATCAGAATAGTCTTAGTGGAAAATGTAACAACTGTTTTGTTACAGAGAGGGTTCAGTTGCAGAGAACCGAAACTGCTCTACCAAGTTTTAGAGAAATTAATTTGCTTTAGAGTATTAAATGGCTTATGTGTCATTGGAAAGGCTGAAAAAATTGATGATAAATTTAGGTTTTAGAAACAACTTTGAGAGCCATGTTTCAGAACTGAGCCATTGAGGGAGTTGAAACAGAATTGAAGTTATTGTTACAGTTGCCAACTCCCAAAACGTGCCACCACTCCCAAGATAAGGAAGACAGTACCCTCAGGAAATGACCATGACTGGGAAACCACCCAGGGACTTCAAGGATGGGTATGGAAAATGCAGAGGAATTTTCCCTCAGGCAGAGTTACTTGAAGGAACCCTAGGAAAACTAATGTGCTAGATGTCCTTTAGGAATAAGGGCATTCGGGGCAAAAAGTACAGCATGAACAAAGGGACAGAGGTATGAAAGAGCACGGGGTATGTATAGGGCTCTGTTATAACAGGGGTAAAGATTGAAAGTGCTGGTGTTGTAAGAAACGAGAAAATAGAAGATTGATGCTTGTGGAAAAGGTGGGGAATGTGTGATCTGTTTGATAAGTAAATGTAAATTTGTGCACCGTAATAGGGTTCCCAAAAGCAGCATAGTGCTACAGTCAAGAGCACAGTCTCTGGAGAAAGACTGCCTGAATTTGGATATTCACACCAACATTTACGAGCTGTGTGTCCTCTGGAACATTATTTAACTTCTTTATGCTCCAAGTGCCCTGTCAGTAACATAATGGGAAATAACAGCATCTTTTCCATAAAGTAGATTGTGAGGATTAAATGAATTAATATATGTAGATGTTTAGATAGAGCATTGCACATCATACACACTTTCAAAGCATTTGTTGGTGATGCTGTTGTTATCTGGAATAGTAAGGAATGAGAGAAGACCTCTCAGAATGAATGCCAAAAGTCACAGGTCATCTACTCCCTCTTCCCTACAACGAAAAGTGGTTTGTTGAGAATTGCTCTATGAGAGTGAAAAGAAACTAAAGTTCACATGTTTTTGTAAGAGTCCAGGAAGGAGACAAAAGATGAAGAAATAAAGCAGTAGCAGAGACACCAGAGAGGAAGATACAGAATCGAGAGATCGGTAGAAGATAAAATCAACAGGACCTGGTAATGCATGGACTTCAAGGAGGAAAAGTTATCAAATGATTTTGAAGACAGTTGGATCGATGCTTGCGTCATTTACTTATGGGAAATACAGGCTGAGCAACGGGCAGACAGGGGTGGGTAGAGCATAAAGAACAGAAGAATTGCACACAGACTCACTCTGCACTGGCTGTGTCACAGCAAGCAGTTAGTATTAGGGTCCTGGGGCTCAAGACATACAGTGTCAGAGAAGCAGACTGGTGAGTCAGTGAAACCTAGATATTTTGCTCATGAGGGGATTTAAGGAATGTGCTATAAAATTATGGTGAACAAAGGAGAAACAATTGAGTTGGAATACGATGGTAGCTAGCTCAGCAGATGTTGGGACGATAACATCTGACTTCTGTTTCCACGTTCCACCATTTCCACGGAGTTAACCTCATGGAACCCCACCCAGATTCCTTCTGTGGGGGTAGATCGTTTTCACGCTGTTCATCTGAACTATTTTGGTAGGCCTCGAATAAGATGACCTATGAGAAAGCATTTGAAAACTTAAAAATGTAAGATCATATTACTAAGCAAGCCAATGCAATTAACTTGGTTTTGTATTTTAAAACTTTTAAAGTCCTTTTCTTATTTCAAACTGGTGAGATTAGATGGTCAGGGAAACAGGGAAAGAGAACAAAGAAGCCCGGAGAACCAGGTTCAACCATCATTTTGGTCATTGAGAAGAGTCAGACAGGAAGGAAAGGAGCCCCTAATCTTATTGCCTGAGAACTCGACTACACATCTTTCAAGCTCCTGGCAGGTGGATCGCATATCTTCCATCCAGCATAGTCTCATTTACACGCAGTTTTGCAGAAACAGATGCTGCTGCTACTCCCCTGCGAAAATATTTCCAAAGCCTCTAATAAAAAGGTAACTTGCTATGTGCTATGAGAGATGACAAGTGCAGCTTGGGATGAATGATGGGTAAAGAATTGTCATTTCTCTCCTCAAAATCAGGCTATCATCTGCTCAGGTGGCTTGGCACCTGTGGCTTGTTAGCAATTACACTGTGGAAGTCGACCCATTCAGAGTTGCCCCATAGAGGAGTTTTAGGCTGTTGCCTTCTTTGGTGTGTCTACACAGTTTCAGAGCACTCCAATGCATATTTGAGAAGAAGCTTTAAGATGTTTTCTTTCCTTTTTTTAAAACATCTCTCATTTTGTTTTTTAAGTGCAATTGTATTATCCTTTAATCCAGGATTTGAAGAGGAATAGGAATAGGAATCCTTTTGGTTATGATTATTTGGTTAAACTGGGACTTTGTTTTGGAATAAATGATTTGGTATTGGTTTATATTATATGAATATGATTGTATTGATTCATATTTGAAAAATGATTCAGAGTTACTTGTACCACAAGAGGGTCTTGTTTTTTTTAATATGACATTAGCAATAATAACAAAACAATTATTTTTTGCTTAAAACATGTCAAGTACTTTTCCAAATACTTTGTATGAATTATTTTCCTTAAATGTCATTATAATGCTATGATTATCCTCATTTGATGCTTGAGAAAACTGAGGCTCAGGAAGTTAAGTAATTATTTGATACGTACAATATATATACAATATAAATACATACATTTTACAAAAATGTAATGTAATGATGGTTCTACAAACCGTCAATATATTCTCTCTAAATCAGAATACTGATTCTCTAATTCCCTAGCCCAGAAATTTTTAACGAATACCCTGCATCTATCAAGTTAAGTGCAAATACTCTAACATACATGGTCTCTCAGATTGCAATTCTTTCTTCTCCAGTCCTGTTTTCTCTAAGGCAGTGGTCCTCAACCAGGAGTGATTTTTGCCCTGTGGATGCTATGTGGCAGCATCTGGAGACATTTTTGGCTGTCATGACTTGGGGTACTTTTAGAATCTAGTAGTAGGGTGTTGTCAACACCCTAAAATACACACGGAAATCTCTGCTGACAGCAAAGAATTATACAGTCCAAACTATCAAGAATACTGAGATTGAAAAACACTGACCTAACCTCGTTAGCTAGACTGGACAACTGCGGTTAGCCAGATTGCAGGCACTGTGTGTTTCATCTTTGAAGCTTTTTTCTTCATTTATTCCTTCAGTAAACATTCACAGAGCAGCTACTACATGCCAGGCCCTATAATATGTCAGACACGATCTTTGACCTCCCACTGAGCTGGCTTCTCATCCCTGCCCCAATCCCCAATACCAAAACCCTACCAGGTAGTTTGTGATACACATCTACACACAAAACTGTGTGTTATGTATGTATACACACTTTTATTAAAATCAACAGTGAAATTAGACAAACAAAACTAAGCCCCGCCAACTCTTCAAAACCACTGTCAAATGCCATTTCCTTCGTGAGTTATATCTTTGCTCTTTCATAGTAGTTTTTTTAAAATAAAAAAATCATATGACAGTCTTGATATTAAATAGAAATTGATTTTTAAAAACTTATTCCTAATGATGAATTTAATATGAATATTTAAGTACCATTTTTCTAGAAATGTTTAAATGTCTTCTCAAACTTGAATGTTTCAATGATGTAGAATGGTTTAATTTTTATTCCCAGTAAGTTTTTTTTTTTAACTCAAAGTTTTGGAAGTGAAAGCAGTAAGTAATTGAAGTTCCAGTCAGCACTTTGTAGCATATGAAAAAGAGTATGAGAGACTGGGTGAAAACGCTAGCATTCATTAGTTTGTAACATGTCTCATTTCAGCAATAAAAGTTTTAAAAATCTCAATTTTTCAGCCAACTCATCTTTGACAAAGCTTCATAACAACCACTGGTGAGAGGAGAACCCATTCAGTAAATGGAAAAACTGGTTGACCACATGCAGAAGATTGAAACAGGACCTCTACTTATCTAGACCATGCGCAAAAATCGACTCTAAATGGTTCAAAGATCTAAACGTTAAACCTCAAACAATAAGAACCGTAGAAAATGTAGGAGACACCCATATGGAAATTGGAACTGGCAACCAATTCCTCATCAAAACCCCAAGTGCCCATGCCATAAGAGATAGGATAGACAAGTGGGCCAACATCAAACTGAAAAGCTGCAAAGCAAAAGAAACTATTAAGAGAGTGGGGAGACAGCCCATAGACTGGGAAAAAGTAATTGCCAACTGTATATCCAACAAAGACTTAACATCCCGGATCTACAAGTAACTCCAACATGCCGAAAGGAAAAAAAAAAGCATTAAAAAGTGGGCAAAAGACATGAATAGACACTTCTCAAAAGAAGAGATACGGGCAGCCAACAGACACATGAAAAAAGTGCTCAGCCTCACTAATCATCAGAGAAATGAAAATCAAAACAATATTGAGATACCACCTAACCCCAGTAAGAATGGCCATCATTAATAAAACAAACAGCAATAGATGCTGACAAGGATGTGGAGAAAAAGGAACACTTCTACACAGTTGGTGGGAATGCAAACTAGTACAAACCTCTTTGGAAAACACTGTGGCAATTTCTGAAGGAAATAGAAATTGACCTTCCATTTGACCTAGCAGTCCTCCACTGGGAATATACCTGGAGGAACTCAAATCATTCTACCAAAAAGATACCTGCACACATATGTTTTTTGCAGCACTATTCACAACAGCAAAAACATGGAACTCACCATGCTGCCCATGACTGGACTGGATAAAAAAAGTGGTACACATACACAATGAAATATTGTGCAGTCATAAAGAAGGACAAACATATGGAATTCACAGTAACTTGGATGAGTTTAGAGTCTATCATACTCAGTGATCTCTCACAGAAACAAAGAACAGAGTACCACATGCTCTCACTCATTAGCGGACCCTGAACAATTGCCATAATACTATAAGAAATTGACTGGCAGTAGTGGAATACTGCTAGATTGGGAGTGAGGAGGGGACACAGCATCAATAAGGGTACCTAATCTCAAACCAGGCAAAGTGTGGCTCAAACTTTACCTGCATGATGATCATTTGTATACCTAATCCTGAATCATACCTCACATCTTTAAAATTAAAATTAAAAAAGAATGTATTGAGTGCCACTATGGGCTAGACATTATTAGATGTTAGAATTCAAAAGAAAACACTTCATGTTATTTCCAGCAATGAGGTCAAATAAATGGTTTTAATACTTCAAAATGTTTTATTATAGAAGTAGAGAAATACTTTATAGGGACAAACATTCTGATTACCATGTAAATGTGGAGGTGACTAGACATTGTTTCTTCCTAGTACTATAGAAGGAACTTGAGGAGAGGAAACCAGCAATATATGAATCATTAAAGGTCTTAGCAATAACATTGAATAAGAGTAAATGGACAAGAGTAAATGGAAATTACTTGCATGGCTAAGTGCTCTATATTTAAAGGGATGATTCCATACTTGAACAATATAGAAATTTGGGGGAAAAAACTCCAAAAATATTACTTAATGTGCCTACACCTGCATATTAGAGTTATGAATACAAATGACACCTATGATGTTTTGACACTACCAGATAAATAAGTAACTTATACCTTCTAGATTAGACTCAAGTCATTGAAATTTGGTTACACAATCTTATGGCATCAGTGCAAAAAAAAAATAACCACACACTTAAATTATCATTCTGTAAAGCAGATTATATAGATGACACAGGGGTTGAAATATGTTTATCAAGAACCACAAGACACATGTTGGTGTCCTTTACATTGTGTCTACTTGCAGAATTTTCTCCTTACATAGCTGTCCCAGTGGATGATTGCCTATCATAAAGAGCTAGGGTGAGCTAGTGTCTTGAATAAGTCAAAGTAGGAGGAGGAAGTGATAAGGAAAAAGTAAAAGACTGAAAGATTAATTACTAGAACATAAAATAAGATTCATTTGAATCTAGTAAGAAGAAATTACATAATCCTGGGGGTAATGATCCATGTAGACTTCTTCTGGGTAATAAGAAGAAATTCTAGGTCATAATTTCTTAAAGGCCTTAAGAATCACAGGGGACTCATAAATGAAAATTCTCCTATAGTACTTCTCAAACTTCATTGTTTATGTGAATCACCTGAGAAACTTCTGAAAATGCAGATTCTAATTCAGAAGGTTTACAAAGTGGTCTGAGAATCTGAAGTTCCAACCAATTACTAGTCTAAGAACTATATTTTGAGTAACAAGAGCAAGACAGCACTGGTTCTTAAACTTTGCTGCACACTGGAATTACCTGAGGAGTTTTAAAAATCTTGCTATTTCCATTCTGAGAGATTCCTATTTAACTAATAAAGGGATTTCAAAAAACTCCATAAGAGATTCAAATATGCAGCAAAGTTCAGGAACTACTGTGCTACAGATGTTGATTTCATAGATCATTCAAAGGTATCATAGATATGCCCTAGACATATCCAAATCCTTCCCCAATATCCTTTTACTGCCTTGGACCTGAAACCATACTGAATTATTTTGGTCCCTTGCGGGGGGCCAGCCCCTGCAGAGAGATTTAGGGGGTCCCTGGGAGGTGTGGTGGCATTGGTGATTATTCTGGAGAAATAAAGAGAAAGAAAGAGACTGGACTCCTGTCTAGTGCAGAAGCCGTTTAATGGGACAAACTGTAAGCCTTTTATCCCAAGTGTTCACAGGTTAAATCACAAGACTTTCACGTGAATACAAAGCCAGGTGGATGAGAAGTGTCCCCCACCCACCAGGTGTTTCCTCAGGCATGAGGAAGGACAATTCCAATTAAATCACAAGACATTTACACGAACACAAAGCCAGGTGGTTGAGGGGTGTCCCCCACCCACCGGGTGTTTCCTCAAGCATGAGGAAGGATGATCCCAAAATTATCTCACTGTTCCTCATGCTTGGTTAATGTTCCTCAAAAGCAATATAACAATTCTAACATCATAATATTCTAATAATCAATAACTTTTAAAACTTATGCATACACAACACCTAATGTCTAACTTAAATCGTAATTCTTTTCTATTCTACACTAATTCTACCTACACTATAGAAACTCCTAATTATAGCCCAAACCAGTTCCTAAAGAATGTGGCCCAGTCAAAAGATCATGCTGGACGTTTCTAGGAACAATTGATTACAATCTCTTAACAAAATGGCTATTCTAAAATCCTATATATCTATTTTAACTTCTATAAAAGTTTCTAATTTCTAATCCTAATATATGAAGCTGATCATCAGCAATAAAGCTTCTAAAAATAAAACCCAAATATAGACTGTAAATGGTACTAAA
Organism: Carlito syrichta; assembly: GCF_000164805.1. NCBI lineage: Eukaryota > Metazoa > Chordata > Mammalia > Primates > Tarsiidae > Carlito > Carlito syrichta. Next base: position 255,928 of record NW_007255043.1, on the reverse strand, counting down.
GCCAAAACCGCAAATGTAGAAAATAGGAACAATGAAATTTCTAAAGTTAGCTGTATTCTTATTAAACCTCAAAATATCATGTTTGATCATGCTTGAACTAACAGAATTCACTTGACGTAGCATAACCTATTCTACAATACTTTCTATGAATAAAATAAAATCAGTTTCTATAATAAGTAGAAAAACTCTGTACTAATTGTAGCTAAAACCGGTTTAAAAGAATGCAGCCCAGTCCGAAGTATGCGCTGGGCCCTTAGAAATGTGGCCCAGCCCAAAGTTCATGGTGGGCCATTTCTAGTAACTCTAGATAATCATCTATACCATCTAAAGCTGAAAGCAGCTCTCCATATGTATATACTAATTCTACAAATATAATTTTAAATCTTATAAAGAAACTTGTACCATATTAAAGTCTCCCAAATGTGACCTGAGTTTGAACCATAATTGATTGAAAGCCCAAAACCACAGTCTGTGAGAAACTGGAACAAAGGATCCCTAGAGTTAACCATGCTTGTCATACTCTCGAAGTTTCAAGCTTAGATCATCAAAGTCTGTGCTAGTGAGACATGCCAAACAGCAAAAAAGGGAAGAGGAAGTGAGCCATCAGCTCCCGAACTCATCCTAGTGGTCTCAGGGTCCGCAGCCTGCCTGGATCCCTAACATTCAGGCGGGCCTCCACGGCTGGCTCCCAACAGTCCCTGACACTGCAGATTATCTAAATGTGACAATGTTAAGAATCAAAGGAACCTTGTTGTCTAGAAAGTATATGGGATGAGCTCACTTGGAAAACCATCAGGGCCTGGAGAATCAGTCAATTCTCTTGCACCACTGGAATCCAAGATTCTGCTTCTCCCTTAATTCTAGGAATCCAGTCATACCCATTCAGCTATGTGGAGAGTTGTGGCCTACCTCAAATTTCAAAGAAAGAGGAAAATCTTCACTGGCTTATCTCTTACAGCAGTGATCTCCAATCTTTTTGGTATCTGTGACTGGTTTCATGGAAGACAATTTTTCCATGGATGGGGATGAGGGCACATTAGATTCTCATAAGGAGCACAGCAACCTAGATCCCTCACATGTGCAGTTCACAATAGGGTTCCTGTGCCTCTGAAAATCTAATGCCACCACTGATCTGACAGAAGAGGGGGCTGTGCTTGCCCACTGCTCACCTTCTGCCAAGTGGCCTGGTTCCTAACAGGCCATGGACCAGTACCATCAGCAGCCAGGGTTTGAGCACCTCTGTATTAGAGGACTTTGACATAGATGTACTTAAAGCACATGAACAAAAGCAGAGATACCTGAGATGAATTTGGGAGAGCAAGTTCAAAAGAGAGACAATTCTGCATTTACAACCGATGACGGAACACCTGAATAGCCTTGATGTGCTGTTCTAGAATATGCTGTGCTGCATGTTTGAGACTTCACTGTTGTGACCTCCACTTCACTGGGCAGCATGGGTTGGTTGTTGGTTGTGCATGATGGTAGACTGGGGTGCATGGCTAATGCATGCACTCACTGGGCTGGTTGTTGCAGTGTCTGAAACTCTTTTAAAACATTCCCTATTTTGCCACTGGCTGGCTCTTCAGTTTCAGAAGTAAGCATTACAAGGCAATGTTGAAAGAATTCATTATTTGTGTAAAATCCAGCAAAGACTGCCATTAACTCCATGGAGTTCTTAAGCAAGGGGGCCCCATATTTGCAGACAAGGCCACCTGTAGTAGCATCTTCTCTTGATTTCAGATTCCCTGGAAAGACAATCATGAATGTAGCTCCTAAAATTTAAAACCTTTGGCATTTCTAGAAAGAACTTCATGTAGGGGATGAGGACATTGCTGAATTTTTAAACACAGTTCCTTGGGGCCCCCTATAGTCAGAATGAGTCTCATGCTGAGATTTTTCTAATTTTTTCCTAAAATAAGTTTAGTGCTGGCATGGCAGATAATGAGAACGCTTTAACATGCACAACACAGGAGTTAATGTCTCTTGCTGACATTATTTCCTACTGTGACAAATATGGCAGAAATGAAAAATAATGCTTGCTACTTCTGTATAAGATTTATCAGGGAAGGGAAAGTGTTATAGGGGACAAAATCAGATTCCCCAGTGAATTTTTAAAGTATATTTCCTAATAAGCATTTTTCTAATTTTGAATACTTGGGAAGGACTTAAAACAATTGTGAAGTCCAATAAAGCCATTTTCTGTTCATAGCATTTCTGCCTGCTTGTTAAGTCTCAGCTAAAGGTCACCTGACACTCTGTAGTCAATTCTCTTTGAGCATGAAGGCTTGAAAGGAGAACTTGTCACAAAACACAAGGTCCCTTTCTGTACTGCCTGGTCTCAGTGAGATGTTGTAAATAAAACATAGGTGAACTAAAATACAGGTAGACAGGTCTTTGGAGATGATCTGGAAGAAATATGGATAAACAAAGAATTGCTTCTGGGGACCTGGCAAGACACATCACCCCACCTTGTCCTAAGTATAACCCATAAGGAAGTTACTTGTAGTGACACACTGGGTGCAGGGAAGCAAATGATCTCAAAGAAGAGATCATGTTTTAGGGACTTACCACATTGTTCCTTCTGCAATCCTTGAGATAAAATGTTTATATAAAACACAGCAAACACGTATGCAAACAACTGATAGAATACCTAGTGTGCAGTCAAGGCAAAAGCTGTTAACCAGGGCCTTATTTCACTTTAGATAGTAGAAAAAAAATATGACTGCAAGGTACCTGGGCCTTGGAAACTCTAGGTTCTGATTAATGATTGCTCCTATCCATGTCAAAAAGTGGCTGAGCAAAGTGGCTCACACCTGTAATCCAGCACTTTGGGAGGCCGAGAGAGGAAGATTCCTTGAGCCCAGGTTTTAAGACCACCATGGGCAACATAGCAAGACCTTGTCTCCACAAAAAAAAAAAAATTTTTTTAATTAGCCAAGCATGGTAGCACACATCTGTGTTCCAAGCTACTCAGGAGGCTGAGGTGGAAGGATCACCTGAGCCCAGGAAGTTGAGGCTGTGGTGAGCTGTGATCAGCCTGGGTGACAGAGTGAGACCCCAACTCTAAAAAACAAAAAAGTCTCATTTAAATCTGGAATGCTGGTTTTTTCCTTCCTCGTAGTTCCCAGTGTACTCTCCTAAGTATCCTCTAATTCGAAACTGTTAAATCTTGCATGACAAAATAGTCTCTCCAGCTTTGCTCGAGTCTTTTTTTGAAAATGACAAATTAAGATTAATCATTAGAATGCCACCATTTTAAAACAATGTTCCCTTGTATACCTCCTTGTCTGTTAAAATGGGTATCTTTGCTTCTTAGAGCTATTGTGAAAATTAAATAAGTTAATGCATGCAAAGCATTTAGATAGTATCTGGCACATAGTAAGTAATCAATAAATGTCAGGGCAAACCAGACCAACATAAAGAATATTCAACAATTATATCAAACATTCTCAATAAATCTAGATGTCCAAAGTTTGCTTTGCTATTTTCCAACTAAAAAGGTGAGGCATGGTAAAGCGCATTTCTCTGAGATCTCTTGCTTTATTTCCTTTGAATTTATCATGATAGGCCTCACAGCGTATTAGTCAAAGCTTTCTTTTCATGATGGACCATGTTGGTTTACACAAAAGTAAGGGGTGAAAACTGTTTCTTTGAATCTATGAGTTTGTTGCTTTTTTCTTATTCATTATTAGTCAGTGAAAAAAGTGATAACACTTAGAATCATCTCAAGATCTGAAAAAGTAATTGGCCCTTTGCTTTCATCCCAGTAAAAGACATTGCTAGAACATAAGTGGGGGCAAGCACCCTCATAGAAAGTGGCCTTCCCTGGGTCTTCACAACACCAGAATGGATCGTATCAACACAGACAACCTTCCTTTTACCCTCAACTTCCCTCTAAACCAGGGACAAAGAGATATCTTTCATATTACTTTCCATTTATTGTTTTGGAAATGGTTGGGTGAACAGTTACCTAAAATTGGAAATTGGGGGTTGACAGAGAGAGCTGCGAATTTCTTGGGGCTCAGATTCACTGAGTTGGCTTGGTTTGAATTTTAATCACCTGAAAATATCACTGCGGTAAATTCAGGTAGCTTGCTCACTGGCTGGACCGGCCCTTATGTGAGAGAGGAGTCAGCAATACATGTTAAGTATCTCATTTTCATGGAGGAATTTTTGTTTGTTTGTTTAGTAGAGTTCTGTAACTCATTTCCAAAAGCACCCAAATAGTTTAAATTTTTATAAGTTTTGCATGCATCGATCACTTCCCTTGAATAGCTAAGTAAGGAAGGCAGGGAGGACTGAAGGGAAGTTTTCCGGTGAATACAACCTTTGTGACTGGATTAACATTTTCCTCCTAGAATCACTCTTACTGTTAGCTCTCAGAAGGTCCCAATTAAGCCTGACACATTGCCATCACAGTGCACTTGCTCCCTGTGACAACCCTATGAAACTCAGCTGGTGTTGGGTGTAGGTTTCCCAACGGGTGTGGGTGGACAGACTCCCACCTCGCCACCCCCATTCCTTCCCCAAGCCCATTGCAAATCCCCATGTCAACACCCTGCTTAGGAATATGCTAGCTCTAGATATAGCCCGCATTTATTTGTCAACAATTGAATAAACCTGGTCTACAGAAGCCCGTCCTGACTGGATGGAAAGGATCACAGTGGATCCTAAGCTCTGTGAAGCAAGTCAGAAGTTATGAGACAATAGTCACTTGAAAACTTCAAGTCTCAGAGGTGTCCAAATGTAATTCAAATTGTTTTATGTTCAATGAGACTCCAAATAAGAGGCTGAAAAGAAAATAATACTATTCATGAAGCCACTGGGTTTCCCACACTATACAGAAAGTATTCTTGCTCAGCTGATTTTTCTCCTTGTATTAATTTGTTATTTTTGGCACTTTGGACATGCACAGAGATGCATATAAACACACAGAACAATTCATTCACCAAGATTCTCCATCGTGGATCCTTTGCAAATAAAGACAAACTTCTGCTCATTTGTTCATTCATTTTTTTTCAACAATCTTCTACTGACATTTTATCAAATGCCAGACTGTTCTGGTTTCTGGGGTACTGCTCTTTTTTTGGGGGTACTTTATTTCTTTCACTAAATTAAGGGGATACTCTTTGATTAAGTTCTCATGATTCTTGTCTTTTAATGCAGGAGAGACAAGTAATTTAAAAAGTAAATAAGAAAATTGCAGGTGGTAGTAAATGCTGAATAATGAAAATAATCAGCATGATATTCTAGAGAGTACCTAAGGATTATTTTTGGATGACTGATCGAGGCTTCTCCAGAGAGATTTTCAGCTGAGGCTTTTATGATAAGAAGGAGCATGCATGTTGTATATATTTGTGTCACTGTTAAACTTTGTATGCCCTGTGTGAATAACGGGATAGATTTTTGTATAAGGTGCCCCTTCACTGTAACAGGTTGTCTATGATGTGTCCCCAAATAGGTGCATGTGGTATGAACTGTGTCCCTCACTGTGGCACGTTGAATGAGAATATTTCATAATGGGTGTGATTTTGTAAAAGATTTTTTAATTTTTTTGAATTTTTTATTTTAAAGATGTGGGGTACAATTCCAGGTTAGGTACACAAATGTTCATTATGCAGGTACCCTTGCTGATGAGGTGTGTTCCCCCTTCCCTGGCAGATTCCCGCTACTGCCAATCTCACCTCTTTCCCTCATAGTTTCCCGCTACTGACAATCCTTTTCTTACAGTATTATGATAATTGTTCAAGGTCCGCTTATGAGTGAGAATATATGATACTCAGTTCTTTGTTTCTGTAATAGGTCACTCAGTATTATAGACTTTAAGTTCATCCAATTTGCTGTGAAGTTCATAATTTTGTCCTTTATGGCTGTGCAATATTCCATCGTGTATATATACCACATTTTTAAAAATCCAGTCCTCTTTCAATAGGCAGCTTGGTTGGTTCCATGTTTTTGCAATTGTGAACAATCCTGCAATAAACATATGTGTGCAGATATCTTTTTCATAGAGTGATTTGAGTTCCTCCAGGTATATTCCCAGTAGGTGGATTGCAGGGTCGAAGGAACATGCACCCAATTATGAACACATTTGATATAACCCACACCAGTGATGGGTACATCTCATAGAGCGGAGGTCCTGTTGTGACCACTTAGCAAACCACATAAGGCACTTGACCACACATTTTTCACGATATTCCCCAGGTTAGAAACAAATTTCCAACAACATGCAACACTGACAGGCATAGCTCATGAAAAAAATGCACTCACTCTAAAACACTCACAACCTGGAACAGTGAGGGACACATCTCACACAGTGTGTTGTGAGATGCAAAAAATACCCAATTAGAGCGTCAAATGGTTAAACATACTTTTCACTCAGCATGTGAAGGAGAGAGACACTTAAAAAAAAAAAAAAAGGAGCATGCTCTGAAAGCATCTGAGCTAACCAGGTATAGAGGATAGCTAGTGCAAAGGACTTGAGGTGGACAAGTTTTAGCACATACAAGGAATAGGAAGAAAGTAAATGTAGCAGAAGCACAGTTGTTAAGATGGATATTAAGGAACGAGATAAAAGACGGTTAGACAGGTATTAAAGGATGCAGGGTCAGGCAAGGAGGCGAGGCTGCACTTTACATGATATAGGAAGCCATTGGAGGACATTAAACAGGGAATTGACATGATCTGATCCATATTTCTAAATGATTACTTTGTCCTCTCTGTGGAGAATAGGCATGAGGGCAGGAAGCAGAAAGACCAAGTTGGAAGCTATTGCAGTAGTATATGTGTGAGATGACAAACTTTGAACTATGATTGCAGCAGTGGAGACTGAAATGAGTAAAAAATAAATTAAGACACACTTTTGAGGTAATACCAATATTCTACCTTACAATCTACTACCTTTTACTCTGCAGTATCTAACATACAGCATGCATTCACTTATTTCATCATTTAACAATGGCTCATTGTACACTAGCTATGTGCCAGATGCAACGTAAGTCTGTGATATCACAATGAAGGATAAATGTCAGCTCAGGCTCCAACAAATCATTTTGCTTAGCCATCAACACCAAACCACCTCATCCTAAGAAACCAGTTCTGAATGAGAGACTATCTTATCCTATACAGAATCACATAGAGAAGGCATTAAAACATGAAAGATTAAGCCAACTTGAAGCCAAGAGAATTCTATCCTTGAGTTTAGTTTTTCTGCTTATAATATATCTTAATTCCACAGAATTCTATTTGCTGATTTCTGTCACTTACAGCCTCTCATCCATCTTCACAGCCAATTGGAAGACCAACTAGAAGAGCTGCCCCAGGTACTTGCCAAGGGAAGAATCATTCTTGTATAAGTTCACCTGATGTGCTGTGCAGAGGAGATTGGATGAGACACTCAAGTGCCTTGTTTTTTAGGCTCGAATATGTCACCTCTCTGCCCCATTATCTTAGGTGACTCTCGTCGACACCTTACCTCTTCTATTAATTAGAAGTTGAGGAGATCATCTTACAGTCCTAAGTTGAATTTGGAAATTCTGAATGACAATCATAATGCATCTCAATCAAAAGCAGACAATACTAGACTTAGAAACTTTTTTAAAATTCCAAGTCAGGTACTATTTAATGACCTTCCCAGGTCATTAAAAACTATCTCAAATTTCTTTATAAGTTATTTGAAGAGTTAGCAATGACTATTTCCTCTTCATTTTGTAAACTAGGTCTTTCTGTTAGAGTTACTTCTTTAAAAATGTGTTTTACAATAGAGTTCTTTTCTGTTTTCATCATTTATAATATATCCATTCTTGACTCACAATGATTCCACTTACTACAGTTCATATGAACAAAACTCTGGGGATTATGCCCATGTCACTTTCTTTCTATTTTGAGTTGGAGGTCTCACTCTGTTTCCCAGGCTGGAGGGCAGTGGCATGATCACAGCTCACCACAGATTCAACTTCTGGGCTCAGGCAATCCTTCCTTCTCAGCCTTCCCTGTGTGTGTGTGTGTGTGTGTGTGTGTGTGTGTGTGTGTGTGTGTGTGTGTGTGTGTGTGTAGAGACAATGAATTGCTATGCTGCCTAGGCTGGTCTCAAACTCCTAGGCTCAAGCAATCCTCTTGCCTCAGCCTCCCAAAGTGCCAGGATTACAAGATCCTTCCTTCTCAGCCTTCCATGTGTGTGTGTGTGTGTGTGTGTGTGTGTGTGTGTGTAGAGACAATGAATTGCTATGCAGCCTAGGCTGGTCTCAAACTCCTAGGCTCAAGCAATCCTCTTGCCTCAGCCTCCCCAAATGCCAGGATTACAAGATATGAGCTGCCGCAACTGACTCCATGTTATTTTCTAATACACTCAGCGAAGAGAGCAAACTGTATCATGTGACCAATGTGCAACTTCCCCATCCTCTAACCTGACCTCTTAGCCTAGACCTGGTTAAGTCCAACTTCAGCCTGAGAGTCCTCGATTGTTTCCCAAGGCTTCTCTGGGAAACCATTTGGATAAATTGTGTATTGTTAGTGAGATTTATAATTTATCATGTACAGAAAAGTGATTAGAATATTTTATGCCATGTGATGGAAAAATGTTTCATTGACAGTTGACTAAATGTCATTTTTGTGTCCAGTTCTATTTGGTTCTTGTTCAGAAAGTAGTCCTCCAGTACTGTGAGTCTCAAATGAATTCAACTGGTGGGACAACTGACAGTCATGTAAAATATAATGAAATATCAAGACATCAAATTTAAAATAACTTAGCACTGAATGAGATAGTATTTTATCATTCTCTATATTTATTCTCTCCAGGATAAAGAATAGAGAAGGCTTAAAAAATATGAGGAGATAAAAGTTTTAGTGGAGAGAATTCCGTTAATTAATTTTAAATTTTTTCCTGCAAATTTGGAAAAGACCAATGATATTCATTTTAATAGTGAAGCTTCATGGTTCAGTTTGAGGAATAGGAACAGAGTCTTAAATTCATGAGGCTGCTACAACATTGTTTATAGGTACAAATCAACTTAGTTTATATTTCTTACGTTCAAGGGCTATTAATCTGCAATTATGCTGAGAATTTCCTATAGTCAAATGACTGTAGCATGAATGTTCTACATTTAAGAAAGCCTTACTAGGTACATTGTATTCTAGCCTAATGAATTTCAAACATTATGAGGAGTTGGACTAGATGCTCTCAGTAGTGTCTTTTAGTGCTGAAATGTTGTGATTTTGTATTAAGCTGCTTTGGTCACTGGATAATCTTGTATATTGAAAAAATGTTCACATTTTGATAAGGCTAGAGTGTAAGGGCTGTGTGTTTGCAAGTCTTTTTTCACAAGCAGCCCGAGAGGATTGGTATTGAACTCTAGAATAAAGTGTGTCTCTAGGAAATCTCTTAAAGTCTGAAAATAAAAGCAGATTAGGGAGCAGTGAGTGGCAGAAATTTGCATACTAGAATCCTAGGGAAACATCTCAGAAAAGGTCTTTTTAATCTTCCAATAATTGCAAAGCAAGTAGCTCACTCATTGAGATAGAAACCCTTTTCAAAGACTCCTTTTTCCAGCCAGAAAAATATAGAAACGTGTCAAGGATCAAATATATTTGCAAAATATTTACTTTGGAAACGGGTAGGCCTAAAAACTGATATTTTAGAATATAACTGCAGTAACAGGTACTTTATAATCATTCAAATGAATTATCAACATATTTCTAAGCAGAAGCTCAGCCAGGCCTGATTTCATGGGTATTAGGACCCTCAACTATTGCTGAAGAAAGAGCTTGAGTGTTGATGTCCAAAAGACTTGATTTTGATTTCGGTGCTTTGCCAGCTAACCCTATGCAAGTTATTAGCTTGGGAATGTTGCTTAAGTTTTCTAAGGCTCTGTCTGCAGACTGAAGATGCTAATAACCACCTCACAGTTGAGAACTAAAGAAATCATATGTGCGAAAATACCTAACACGACAACCAGTATGTTTTCCTTCTCTTCCATCTCACCCACCATTACTGCCTCTCCCCAGGGGCAACACTTGGGAGTAAACACGGGCACTAGGATTCTCCTAAATAAAGTGTGCTCTTACCATTTCTTTCACATTTGTGTTTCTTCCTCTAATGTACAGCAAGTTAGTCGGTGCCAAATAAGAGAAAATTAACTTAGTCAAATTCCGAATCAATATATGTTTTATATGCAAGACATAGTGTTTTCCCTCAATTATCAAACTCATCAAATTCTTTCTTTCTTTCTTTCTTTCTTTTTTTTTTTTGAGTTGGAGTCTCACTCTGTTGCCCAGGTTGGATGGGGTGCAGGGGCACGCTCACGGCCACCGCAGGCTTGACCTACTGGGCTCAAGTGATCCTTCTGCCTCAGTCTTCCAAGTAGCTGGAACTACAAGCATGTGCCACCATGCCTGGCTAATTTTTTGATTTACTGTAGAGATGAGGTCTCACCAAGTTGCCCAGGATGGTCTCATACCTGTGGGCTTAGGCAATCCTCTCACTTAGGTCTCCCAAAGTGCTAGGATTACAGTCATGAGCCACCATGCCTGGCCTATCAAACTCTTTCAGGATGCATGTGTACCGAACTCTTGCTTATCTTCCTCCCAAGGAATTCAGCATTCTATTTTAAATCTTATAACATTCCTAAGAGATGCACTAATGGGCACGAGGGCTGGTCCTATGACTCTTGAGGAGCTCAAAGTTGGTTTCCTGTATCCACAGTCTTTCTTTACAATGTCCATGCCCAAAATTCATATGGCTCCCTGCCTTTCAACTAAACCCTTATACCATCACCTTTTTTCTGAGGTGCCCTACAGGTTAGAAGATTTATCTCTGTCACAGTGATTTTAGATCTCTCCAAGCTGACCATTTTGGAGATGGGGGAGGGAGAGTAGAATATGGGAAGCAGGTTCAACATCTTCCTGCTGTGCCAAAGCTCATCCTGTTTCTGTGGCAAGGCCTCCCGTCCCACTGCCACACGTAGGATACTCTCCATCCTGCCTTTTCACATTGTGGGGCCATGTCTCCCTTCCCATAGGGACTCTTCAGAGGCCTGGTCATGTTAATTCCTAACCATCCTCTCTGAGTGACAAGTCCTGCCCTCCGCCATTTTTCTACTATTCTTTAAAAAATAGTGCTAGACCCAGCTTTAGGTTTGGTTACTTGAAAAATTAAAACTCCTGGTTTCAAGTATATATTTTATTTTCCTGGAAATATACTTTCAATTTGGTAAACTTACAATGTAAGGCTTCACTTATATTGCTTTGATGTTCTTCATGCAGAAAAATACTATATATAATGACATAAAATAATATATATTTATATACATAGAATGAGAGAGAGTGCACACACTTTACCTTTGTCCCCTCAGTACACACATAAAAGTGAGTACTTGTAAACCGAGAGAGCATGGGATTTAATGAGTATCAGCAGACCACTGCCTCACACATGCCATTTGCTTTGTAATGTCAATCATTTTTGCCTTTATTTATAAAGTAAGGTTAATGTTTGCAATTAACGAGCATGTGATGTGTTTCACGTAAAACCAATAGACTGTGGAACTAGATGAATTAAATAATACTATTTAACCTATTCAGGTTTCTGAATGATTGGTGATTGATATATAAAACATGTCAGAACATTTGAGTTTAAATCTAGAAGTGTTATTCCTATGATTAATGCATTAAAATAAGTAAAGTGTTTTGGTGACCATGCCTCATTTTAATATGTTACTATGTTAATTATATATCTAATGTGAATCAGGAGAGGAAATTATTTTAGGCATGATCAGGAAAAACAATGCATCAAATAAGATAACACATAAAACATTATTTTGAAATTTCTTAGAGGCAAATGTTAAACTTATTATTATGATTATGACATAGTTATGACCATCTCAACAATGTTATACCAAATTATCACCTGAAATATATTTAAGTCAACTATTCCCATATTTATTAGGAAGATATCTCTAAGGTCATGTACATTAGGATGCCAAATAACAGTATCAGGCAGATTATTCCAATATGAATTATTATAATGTTCTTATTTTTTCTCATGGGGAATTTAAAAACTCCTGGTAATCATTTCAAAGTCCCAAGTCTGTAGGCCTGAGTTAATTTGCATGCTAGGTACAATTTATTTCTAACAGAATCTATCCTACAATAATCAGATGTTTCATGACATCTGATAAAAAATTTACGTTCTCAAAAGAAGTGGGGTTGGTGGTTTATAAGCCCTAAAATAAAAGTTGAATCCCTTAAATCTTGAATTTTCAATCTAAATTTGAATGGGTTCAGACTCTTCCTACATGCAATTACTGAGAACTCATTTCCTTGGTCACCTGCCCACTCTTGCCCCCAACCTCCTTTGCAATATAGAGTTAAAATTTAACCCTCTGGGCATATGTGAGAATTAACTAGTTCGCTTCCTCAAAGACACCTGGTTATACTGAGGAAGGAAAGGGCTGCGGGCTGGCAGCGCCTGCCTCATGGTTCCAAGTACCATGTAGTTTTCAATCTCTTTCACAAATAGAATCACCTTTGATCCTCACAATAACCCCGCAAGGGCGGCAGTGGGGATTATCATCTCTGGTAGAATTGAATGAAGGGAGGTTCAAATTATAGTTTATCAATGGCACAGAACATTAAATCACAAACAGAGAAGCTCCCTGTGATTAAATCAGCATATATACTTTTTATATATTTCAGATTTTCACTAAAGTTATTAATTAAGAGACTGTTAAATTATCCGACTTCCACACTTAGATGTGTTGCTTGCTTGCGCTTCCTAAGACGGTGGAGATGGAGATTTAATCAAAAGACCTTAAGATGAGTGCCTTGTCAGAGCACAAACATTTTGAAATCCCCATGAAAATGCAGTTTAATGCATCCAGTTAAATTGCCTGAGAGGAAATTGTGAATACAGCTTTCTTAAAGCCTTTCCCCTCAGGCCATTAACTAAGAAACTGGTCACTAACTGCTGGTAACAACCCATTTTGGAGGGATTATTGCTATTATTGGCAACTGTGGTTTATGGTAACATTTTGTTAAAGACGTTAGAAACGATAGTGCAGCTGGACTGGGTATTTCAGAGAAATCAGTCCTTTCCCTTGTGGTTAATGGCCATTTTTTAAAAATTCCAGTCTAAATGTACCGAGGCTGAGCTGTGCTGCTGAGTTTATTATCTACCACATTTCCTGTTGCACTATGAAATATGCTTTACACCAGCATTCAAATCAATGGAGCAAAAATATAACATTTATTGTTAGTAAAATTGAATCATGCTGAAAAAGGCTGAATGAATGCTTGACTTAAACTGGATGTTAGAAATCATTTCACTTGCCACGAGCACTTTTCGGCTGGCATACAGGCACATGTTATTGCCTTCCAGTGATTAATTGTTAGTGGGAGCAGGCATCTATACATTGCCAAATGGAGAATAATAACCAAAGTTGTATTATTGATTTCCTATAACTCTACGTGAACTTATATTCCTAGAGAGGACCCTGTTCTGTGTGGTTTATAGCTACATGCTGATAATTCTGTACTCCCCTAATTTCATTACTGAAAACAGAATTAGAAAGGAGGCAGCCCTGGTGAAGAACAGACAAACATCACACAAGGAAAGAAAAGTTCTGGAGAGTTTCGAAAATATTTCTTTTGTTCACATCTAATGGTGGAACAAGTCAGAACCCTGACAGGTAAAAACTACAAGGTATAAAATTGAGATTGAATACAGATTACAATGATCTTATTTGCATGGCAGACATGTTTTTATGCTTTTTTGGGGGTCCGTTTTTTCTCCCATATTTTAATTCAAAAAAAAAAAAAAAAACAACAAAAGATCAGAACGTATCATTAGCTCTGCTTCTTAGTGAACCTGACTTTTCTCGAGAAATTTACATCTTTCTCTCATTTTCTGTTAAGGTTTCTTACCCTGTTTTCTCACCTAAGGAATTATAATGAGGTAGAGTGAATGAGCTCTATGGGGAGAGCAGTGGACCCAGAGACTAAAGGTAAAAGGATGATTGATGGTATGAAATTACCATAAAAGTACAATCAAGATCAGATTTTAAAATGAATTTTTAAGCAGCCTAAGAGATACTCTTTGATTTGCAGTCTGGTGGAATGGATAATGTCTCATTCAGTGGATAAAGTTTCTCACTGTGTGACTTGAGCTTTTTCTGATCTTTCTGACTAGGAGTAAAATGGAACCAAAGCCTAAAGTGGTTTTTAATGCAGAAAATATCAAACACAATATTCTTAATGCCAAAACCTGGGCATAGCAGGTGAGAAAAGAAAAATAAATAGTAGAATATTGCTGTTAGTATTATTGCATAAGGCTCTCCTGTCACTGGCAAACGGGGTTAAAGCGTACATTTTTAAAAGGGCAAACTTGTTTACATATTTAAAAAAATAAAACTGAGGCTGGTGTCAGATTTTAATCTTTCTTAAGTGTGTAAAATGCTCAAACTAAAATATTAAAGCAAAAATGCATTTCATAGCCTGTATGTTTTCCCACTTGCTTTTTTAAATAAAATTTTTTGGTATTTTAATTTTAGAATCATTTTAGATTTGCAGAAAAGTGGCAAAGATATCACAAAGAGTTTTCTGTACTGTTAGCATCTTATATAGCCATCAGGGTTTTCAGATTCAGCTGATAAAATACAAGGCACCCAGTTAAATGTGAATTTCAGAGGAGCAACAAATGGTCTTTTAGCATACCGATGTCCCACAGCAACCCTTAATAGTATGGTACATGCGTCACAACTAAGGAACTAATATTAGTTAACTGAACTCTACACTTTATTTGAATTCACTAGTTTTCTTCTAATACCTCTTATCTGTTGCAGGATCTCATTCATAATTTCATTCCCTTTAGTTATCACATCTCTGGAGGCTCTGTTTTGTAAGTTTCTTAGACTTCTCGTTTACTTTTAAACACAATAAACATGAGCTAAAACATTGATTGATAACTAATAGTGTTAATAGATGTTACATATGTATTCAAAATCCACTTTTTAAAAATTAATACATTTCAAAAATGGTTAATATACTTTCAAAGGCCTGTTTAGCTAATGCGAGAGTGTAAGAGCACAAAACTGTAATAAATTCTAATTATAAATCAGAATTTCTCATTTTAACATCAGAAAAAAATGTAACTAGTAGCAACCTGTAAACATACATAAGTTCATCAATAGCTTGGAAATATTGTGTTCAGGTGCACATTTTAATTATCACAGTCTTTGAATAGGATAATTACTAAAATCTCTCAAATCATGTGCTTTTATATCCTCAGTTTAAATTTTCATTTCATCAGTCTTTTCCACAGAATATACACGCTTCTTTAACAACAGACTCTTGATAGATGTGAATCATCTTTGTGTAAACTTTGTTCTCAGCCGTAAGTACAAAGGTGCTTTTTTTTCCCAGAATTTTTCTAAGAAGGTTAAGACACACACACACACACACACACACACACACACACACACACACACACACACGCAAACACACCACCCAAGAGGGATATAGAGGTAATCATCCTGGCAGAAAATAGTTGAAGCCTGCAGCTTTATGATTTAGGTTGATCTTCATTAACTTAAAATTCCCTGCTTTAAAACTGCTAAACATTATGGAAATCTTTAACATTTCAGACAGTTGCTTCTTGTGACAGTTTCCATTTCTTCCCCTCTGCTGACAGTTCCTATAATGACTTTAATCATAGAGTCTGGAAACGGAACCGGCTATTGAATAGCAACAAACTCAGTGGTCAATGTCTATGTCACTTTTCTGGGAGCAGGACTTTCTGAGCATCAAGGAGCTAATACTCAGAGCCTCCTGGAAAAGTGCTAAGTGCATTAACTCTCTGTCAATCACATCTGTAACGCGCAGGCCAAATTATTACTATTTGGCTCAAGACATTCCATTGAAACTTATTTGTGTGGTATTCTTATCTGTGTACCGTATATAACTAATGATGATTGTTTATGGAAAGGTGCCTGTCCAATTATTTTTGAAGAAACACAAGAATGCAGAATGACTGGAAGCATCAGGTTTTTGCCAGAGAATGCCTCAGGTAAGAGGAGAATGGCTAGAGGCTATAAGGAATCACAAGAGACAAGTCAGAGTCGTAAATTGGGAAACTGACATATCTCATCTAATATACTTGCTAACTAGGCCTTTAAAAACCTTGACATTTAACTAAGTTTGTGGAAAAGTTATGGGTTTTTGTCCTTTTCTATGGGCTCTAACTCATTAATCCAGTGAATTAAGGTGTTTATCATTGTTATCAACATTAGTAGATAGTGCAGGGAAATGTTTTGAGAGGCGGGAGCGTCTTGCAGCTGAGCAGCTGTTTACGCAGACTGTGCCTGTTTCAAAGCCAAGTCAGTCAAAAATGATACTTCAAGTTATTTACCCTTTTGGTACTTCGGGGCTTGAAATGGCATGAAAGGAGCCTTTCATTCGGTAGAGGCATTTAAATAAAGCTTTCCAAAGGCTGATGTGTTTGGAAGAGGGTGGACTCTTTGCTGAAATAAACAAGTTTCTGGAGGTTTTTTTTTTTTAATAGTAAAGAAATGAAAACTTTCCAGTGAATGTTGTCTACTTCAATATCCGATTTTGATCAAGTTCATATTATTTAGGGGCATAGCAATGGCCCATGGCAAGATCATCTTTGGCTTTTTATGCTAATGTTTCTGAGATAGGTTTAACTGTACTACAGATATTTTTTTAGACTCCAGAAACATTAAGAAACAAAACAAAAGATACATCATTTATCATCAGAAAGCAGCATCGTTTTCAAAAAAGGCAGAAAGAGAAGGTGCTACTCACAAAGTACAGAGTAAATTAATTGAGATTTTTATTTAGTACTTTATTAAATATATGTTAAAAGAAACTTCATTAAACTTAAGTTCTTCTGAAAGAGGAGCTGGTATTTGCTTTTTATTAAATAATTGACTCCTAAATCAAACCAAAAATCTACCTTTAAAAAAAATTGCAAGACTCATGTTGTCAATTTATTTCTATAAAGTGGATGACAAAGACATACAGAGACACTTTAGAAAATGATCAGATAAGACTACTTAAATTAATGAGTGGAAATTATTACTCAAAATACATATGAAATCATTTAACTCTTTTCAAGGTTTTAAAACCTTGTGTGTCTTGTTTTTTTTTTCTCCCACCATTTATCTATGAATGATGGGGATTTACCTATTTAAAAAAATTTTTTTAAAGATAAAAAAACTTTGCTACTTGCTTCTAGAATTATCAACGGCAATTTTTAGCACTTATAAGTTTATTGGTCATATGAAAAAAGTCAAAATATATTTTAAGGGACATTATTGACTTATTTATACAAGTTCCTTCTTTTCTGGTTAATTCTTGTCAACAGTATATCAAGCCAATATTCATGTAGCATAGCATTACATTTTTTGGAAAAAGCAACAACAAAAAATTAAGATGCAGTTCTTACCTTCACGGGTGTTCAAATTTTATTCAGAAGACAAGTCCAACACATTCAGAACTAAAAATCATGGAAGAACAATTTAAGACTATTTATCTGTAGTGACAAATAAAGATCCTTTGTAATAAATAATAATAAAATACTATGTTATGTGGTTTAAGAAAGTATTGCCAGGCACCGTAGTCACGCCTGTAATCCCAGCACTTCGGGAGGTGGAGACGAGATGATTGCCTAAGCCCAGTAGTTCGGGCAACTTGGTGAGACCTCATCAATCAATCAATCAATCAATCAAAATTAGCCAACTGTGGTGGCGCACACCTGTAGTTCCAGCTACTTAGGCTGAGGTTGAAGAGTTGCCTGAACCCAACAGGTCGATGCTGCAGTGACCATGAACACGCCACTATATTCCAGCCTGGGCAACAGAGTAAGACTCTGACTCAAAAAAAGAAAAGAAAGAAAGTGCTTGTAGTAGTGCATAGAAGGAAGATTTCTGGATGAAGGAGCCCGGAAGGGTGTTTGTGGACATTCCAAAATTGTGGTGTGAGGGCTATGTTATCTACAGGTGTAGATCAGGGTGTCATGACTGAAAACATGGTAGTTTGCCTCGTTCGGTGAACTGTCTCTGGAGATAGACCAAAAGGCAGATGCTTACACATCTGAATAGCCCACTCCAAATCCAGAAAACCAGCTAGACACAGTGGTAGATAATGAAATGGCTGAGGGTTTTATCAAGACAGTAAAATATCCTTGACAAAGAGGTGGAGTTGGATGAAGGCATGAGGAGAATGCAGGGTGCTCTCTATGTGAAAATGTCTACCACCTTGGGCAAGCCATTTAAATTTTCTATGCCTGGATATTCTTACCTATGATATGGACCTACTAATAGTTCTAATTTCATTGACTTTTTGTGGGTAGCATATGGCAAAATATATAATAATAATACTATCTGTTACTATAATCATGCTATATATTGCTGAATATATTATTTGGAAAGAAAACTGTGATGACAATTCAATGGGGTAATATGTACAAAACACGGGAGAGGTTGGAAGCAGAGACTGAAAGGTGTCAGGAGGGTATGGCAGTTGGTCTTAGCCTCATGCCCCTAAGGGACTGGGTTGAGAATCCTAACGCCCAATTTGAATGGCTCTGTTTAGACCTCATGTATAGGGTGAGTCAAGAGGGAATAACTTGGAAATTGGGAAATGTCTCATGTTGGTTCATTGTGTTTTTATGCATGCCTTGGGAGCCTTAGGGAAAGGCTTTGTGGGTAGAGACGAGATTGTTCCTCATCCAGGAGTGGAAAAAGATAGGCCAAGGATTAGACTTTATATAATATGTGGTGACTGTCTCTCTATTTAGGAATGGAGAAAAAAGAAATTTGAACTCAAAATATAAAGCATATTTGCAAGGACATTCCACTGTCAACACTTTAAATTTGTCCTGCAACCTGTTGGGAGAGAGGAATTAAAGCTGTAGACTGGGGCCTTGGAAAGGGCTTGAGCCCAAGGACTCTGACAGCAACCATATCCAATAATCAATTTTTTTTTTTTTTTTTTGAGTTGAAGTCTCACTCTGTCGCCCAGACTGGAGTGCAGTGGCCGCTCCTGGCCACCACAGCCTCGACCTGCTGGGCTCCGGCGATCCTTCCACCTCAGCCTTCCAAGTAGCCGGAATTACAGGCATGCACTACCACGCCCGGCTGATTTTTTGATTTATTGTAGAGATGAGGTCTCGCTGCCCAGGCGGGTCTCGAACCCGCGGGCTCAGGCAATCCACTCACCTCAGCCTCCCAAAGGCACGGGATTACAGGCTGAGCCACCCAGCCCGGCTCAATAATCAACTTTGAGTCCTCTGTGTATTATTCCATTCTGTGCCAAAAGCCATAGTAAGAGTCTCACTAAAACATGACAGCTCAAGCTTCTCTATTATCACTGTAGGGAAATGCGGGAAGCATCTGAGCCCACGTTTGAGACAAAGCTGTCCGAGGGAGAATAGGAACTTCTGATGAATGACATGAGTCTTGGGACAGGAAGAGGAGACCTGCAGAAGAACCCAGCAGGTCTTAACCCAGATCAGCATGGCATAAATAGCTGGATCTAGGGACAGATAAAAGTTCCCAGGGATTCTGAGAAATTCATAAAAGGGAAACTGGAAAAGACAGTGGCCCTCCAACAATGATGCGGAAAGGAGATCCAGACAATTGTGATTTGGGTATTGACGGGAGGTGTGATCTTGCAACCTGCAGATGTGTGGAGTATCTGGGTTAGATAAGATTGTTGTGAGGTTGAAACAAGATAACATTGAAAAGTTTTTAGCATAAAAATCTGGCTTTAAATAGGTCTCAAATAACTGTCTCTTGTAGTGGATGTTATCGTTATTGACTATGAGCTGTTGCATTAGAAGATTATGTGAGGCATTGGACCAGGAAGTGATACACAACATGTTCATTAAGCAAGTCCTGAGCCGGGCTAGGTGGCTCAGCCTGTAACCCCGCACCTTTGGGAGGCTGAGGTGAGTGGATTGCCTGAGCCCGCGCGTTCAAGACCTGCCTGGGCAACTTGGTGAGACCTCATCTCTACAATAAATCAAAAAATTAGCTGGGCATGGCAGCGCACACCTGTAATTCCAGCTACTTGGAAGGCTGAGGCGGAAGGATCGCCGGAGCCCAGCAGGTCGAGGCTGCGGTGGCCACGAGCATGCCACTGCACTCCAGCCTGGGTGACAGAGTGAAATTCCAACTCAAAAAAAAAAAAAAAAGGCAAGTCCTGTAGGTAGCCAATCTCCTACCAAATGGCACAATTGTGTGCACAGTCAAATTCTTCCTTCAGAAAGAATTAGAAGGCCACTTTTCACTTGTCACTTTCTTAGATATAGACAAGGTTGTAGGCACATGGAAGTATAATATTTTTTAAGTGACAAATTAAAAATACATCCAACAAAGCTGTTTCAGAAGGTCATGAGTCCATGGGGGGCAGGTACCAGCCTTAAATAGTGACTGCATTGAGGAAATGGCCGCTGTATGGGAGTTTGGCCATTTTTCTTCATTAGGCTACCAGAGCCCCCACTGAGTTGGTGGGTGATCTGGTAAACCCCACCCTAACTTGGTGTCTTTATTTTTCTCTGGCGCTTCTTGGGTTCAAAGAGGGAGGTAACCATGTGACAAAAGCACTTGCCCCAGTAAAATATGTTGAGAGCAGTCTTCTGTGTTTAAAGACTTCTCGCTGGAAGACAGCAATTGTCCTGGGTCCTTGGAGGCTGGACTGAGGCTTGGCAGGGGACATGGGCAGTACTAATGATAGAAACCTTATATACGTCAGAAAGCAAAGGTGGCTTTAGGAGCCGAATGGCTGTTTCGCCAGGAGAAGCCAAGACACAGAGGAACAAAGGGCAGAACGTGAGACTCCACATCAGCTTCTCAGTATGTTATCCGCACTCAATGATATAATCAACAAGAGGCAGCAGGTGGCAGTGTCACCAAACATCAGCAAGGCCTCGGGTCAGGTGGGGATATATAAAGCAGTCTGATATACAAATAATTAGCACTAACCAGAAAATGCTTACTTACCAGGCTCTGTATAAAGTACTTAAATGAATTAACTCGCTTAACTTCACAACTGTATTTAATAGATAATTTAATAGATTATCCCAGGCAGACTTCAGCCTCAGGGCCTTTGCACTTGCAGTTTTCTCTGATGGAAACACCTTCCCCCAGGTCCGTGCATGGTTTATACCTCACTGCATTCTGACCTCTGGTCAAATGTCATATCCTCAGGAAAAATTGCTCTGATCACTAAAATAATTCATATCACTCTTTATTCCCTTTCCATGATTGATTTTTCTGCATAGCTCTTATCTCCCTGATATGTATTTATTTGTGCGTTGTTTATACTTCCTCTAGAACTTACATTGTACAATGGCAGGAAACTTTTCTGGTTTGTTTATGGCTATATTCTACACCCCCAAATAGTACCCTTCCCTAAGAATTAAAACAATAAACAGATGGTGTATCGATTTGCAAGGGAGAATCTGAGTTACAGAGTTTTAGCAAATTCCCCAAAGTCTCAGAGTCATGCATGCAGAATCAGGCTTGGAATCCAGGCAATGTGGTGCTATCTATACTACCTTGTGAATACTTTCTTTTGTCATAGCCTCAGTCCAGAGAGAAACAGATGGGCTGTGAGCAGTGCTGTCTCTGAACAAGGACTGGAAAGGGCCCACATCAGGCTCCCTTGGCCCTCTCTTCCTGTCTGGGCCTCCACACATACAGCTGGGAAGCTGGAAGGCAGGCTCCATCTCTCTCTCTCTCTCTCTCTCTCTCTCTCTCTCTCTCTCTCCC